>NW_028261390.1:44812220-45113887 GCF_051295495.1 Thamnophis sirtalis | reverse complement strand
CTGAAAAAAGAGTTATCTTCTTGATATTAAGTAGATAACGATCCTGAATTCTGGGGGCAGCTCTGTTAAGCTGCCGACCGGCGACAGGCCACTCCCCGGAAGATCAACAGGGACTTACATCTATTGTGGCTTCTTTTATTTGTGTGGATATCTTTTTTTGAAATTTATTTATTGTATTTACACAGCTGCCTTCCTCACATTTGTGATTTTAAGTGCTGCACATAACAATAAACACAATTAAAACTTCTAATAGTGACCTTATTTAAAAAACAATTGAAATACAATTAAAAGTTAAAAAAAACTATAATGAATAAAAAAGGATATGACAATACATTCCAAGCTTACACAAAATATAACTATTTAGTGGTCATCACACTTCAATAGGATCTTTGGGCCTTATGACAAAACCACGTTGTAAGGCCATTCCAAAGAGCCATTAAGGTTGGGATCAATCTTAACAATAATTTGATCATAGCATATAGTGCATTGATTTAATGGCATCTTAAGGACAATTATCTTTTTGCAGCTCAGAATCGTGATCTTCATGGTTCCATCAGTTTAACTCTACATTGCTTATTTCAAAAAATATATAGGATTTGTTATCCTGATTTTTTTTGCCAAAATTATATTTTCCTTTAACATAAAAGTCTTGTGTTTATACTGAATAAAAAATGGAAACAGATCATTGCAGATCAACATTGTAGAATAATCCTCTCTGGATATCCAAATACAGTTACATCAGGGAGCAGAACTTTCTGACTCCCACATTCTTTGAATTATGACTTCCAAATCCTTTGTCACTGGCCACATTGGCTGAGATATATAGGACTCCAGATATCAGATGACACCAGGTTATCTATAACCCTTATGTGTATTATTTCAAGTTGTCCTATCACTCTATTGATCCATGCAATAGTGCTTTAAAAATCATTCAGGATAAAAACATTCATTTTAAGTTTCCTTTTCAGAAACTTGTTTATTTAACCTACATGTCCACTGGAGTTCTTTATGCCAATAAGAATAATTCTCATAATATCAACTGCTTCAGAACCATTAAAGCGTACCCTTAAAGTTCACATTCAAAAAAACCATTTGTCTGGAGTTCATCCAAGAATGTATTTCTAAATGTCAGTGCCTGACTTTCTCCAATCTCTTTCATAAACAAAGTTATTCTTCCTTAATTTTCAAAGTGGAGCATATAGAAATAACTTAACTGATATACTGTTTTCTTTATGTTATGTATCCACAGAGTTAAATTGAATGGTAAGAAAAAGCTGAATTCATGCATTAGATTTTAAACTGTGCATAGAGAGAAAAACTTTCTTGTGTAATTTGCTTTGTTTCAAATGCATATGCTACCTATTAATAATCAAGCAGGAGTTTACTAAAAGACAAGTTGCAATTGAAACTAAATTGCTTCCATTAATTCACTCTCCCTGTTTCTCCAGCTCTTGCTTTACATAATTGTCCAGCTAGCAGGTGTTCCCAACCTGCATTACTTAACTGTTCTTCCTTTTTCCTAGTCTAACAGTTCCCGGTTACTCCAATCTCATTGTTACCTGGTATTTGGAATCTAAGTGATAGAAATTGTTGGGGATGGCAAGCATGAGCAAAGTGAGACTATGCCAAAGGAAAGATTTATAAACTAAGAATGCTTCTTTGAGTCAGATTTAACTCTTGGTATCTTCATGGACATGGTCATGTAGATTTATAGCAATAATATGAAAATGGTTTGGTTTGCCATTATCTTCTTCCTGGATGTATTTTAATTTCCAATCTAATCTTGGTGTTTTCTGGTAATCTCTCATCTAAGTACTAACCAGTTGCTAACCAGTTGCTAAGCACTAACCAGCTGCTTACTTTTTCCAAAGATGTCTATTCAGTTGGGCAAGTTTGTGAAGATTAAAATCTTTTCTCTTCCAAAGCATGCAATCATCTATAGCTAAACTGAGTCAGCCTCAATCTTTTTCCTATTAGCTACTGCAAGACATATAGCTTCAGTGAGATTACTTGTTTAATCGCAATAATGTATACAGATAGTCCTTGACTATCTTAATAAATTAATTATTCAAAATTGCAATGGACTCCACAAAAAGTTAGTTATGATTCACCTTTGAAGTTATGACCACATGATTTACAACCAATTGCAGCATCTTGTGATCACTTGATTGTATTTTGTAATGATTTTTTTGCCAATTTCTGGCAAAAAATGCCCATTGTATTAAAAAGTATATGCAACTATGATCATATGGCTCATTTAATGTCATTATGATTCACTTAATGACTACAATAAAATGGATTTAAAATTGAGTCTGATCAAATAATGTTTCAGTTTATGACGATGATTTAAGATCGAAATTCCAGTCGCAATCATGGTTGTAAGTTGAGAGCTACCTACTGTATTCTTATATTTGTTTGAACAAAGGAATCAAATTTGGCAATGTAGTTGTCTGACAAAACACATCATATCATATCATATGATATACTTCATTTGATTTGGGTTTAACATACTTCATATAAAACTAGTCTTTGAATTTAAATGATATTTAAGAAATGAAATAATATAAACAACAGCAGTTTACTCAATAAACATTAACTGAGCTTATAATATAGCTCATAGTGAACTCAAACTAAACATTCAGAAAACATTGTATACATTTTATATATTATATACAGTACATACATAATGTCAGGAACAGCCACTTGATACACAGGATCTCCATAAAATTAGTAGTCAGTCCTATATACAGTATGTTACAGTTTAGAAATCTTAATTTTTGTTTCCAACAGAACTTTCTCACAGGTTAAATGTATATAAGATAATACTCTAAAATTGGTGATACTACTAATGTAACTGAAATTATATTATCCATAATTCATAAATCTTTTGGAAAAACTGAGAAATCGTTAAAATAGTTCAAACTTGGAAATGCCATTGATGACTTTTATGTCAGTGAAAAGGTAAAACTCAGCTACAGAATATAAATTGTTTGCTAAATTCCAGCTATGGTTTTTTACTTGTTCTGAATGAAATACTATTTTCAATCTCATCTGAAATGCTTAACTTCAAATTTATATAACCCATGTTCCTTTAAAACAAAACTTAAACCGTGTTGGCTGTTGTGTTTATTATTTATGGTACCTCATCCTGGAAAGTGATTTGGAAATGAATGAAGGCAAATAATATATGTCCCAGGATAATGTTGTAGGATCCAATCTGCATAGAGGTTTAGTCTTCTGAGCTTTCGGATTCCTGCTGGAGCCCATCTTCTGGGACTTCTCTTTACCAGAATGGGTGGCTTGGAAACCACTAAACAGTATCCTTAAATAGTGTGTCTAGTTGAATGTATCAGTAGTGGAACATCTTATTTAAACTAACATACAGACTGATTCAATATAACCTAACATTTGTTCAAGGTAAATATCAAGGTTCATGGTATAATGTAGTTTGGATCATAACAGAAAACTCATAAAATAAATTATAGCTTTGGTGTTCAAACCAATTGGCAAGCTTACTAACAGCAATTCAGCAATAATTCACATCATTCACCTGGCTAGACTCTTGGCTCCAAGCTGGCTGAAGTCTCCCAGACGCATGAAACTGTATGGATAGATTTTTTTAAAAAAACTTTGTTAATATAAGGATGAACTTACTTAAAAACTTTGATTTCCCTTTGTCAAAAGGAATACATTCATATACTCACTCTAATTTAATTCCAGGGTCTTTTTTTACCACCTTTGCTATAGTTTAAGAAAAAAGATTGTTGTGGTCTTGTGGCGTATAAAACTTTTGGTTGCTGACATAGCTGACCCATCTATCCTGAGAAACTGGTTCATTTAATTGCTTGGTAAATAGCCTTGCCTTTTTGGCTATCGCTGAAAGTGCAAGATTTTTATAAAGAGGAATAACATTTCCTTCACCATTTCTTGCAGCAGTTTGATTATCAGTAATGTCTGTTATCATTACACATATGCAGGTTTTCATATATTATGATGACACTTCAGCTCATTTTAGCAATTTCCTGACTCTGGGTTTATCTTCCTCTTTCTTTGATCCAGCTTCAGGTTGTGTTGTTTATTGTTCACCTCCCTCCTTAGAATATGCTTCACACTTTCTCGGAAACTACTGTTTAACGGTAGTTCATCACATTATCTACCAGATCGCCCCATCAATAGCACTGGTTGTCCTCACTTAATAATCACAACTTGTCTCATAATTTTGGTTGTAATTCATTGGAGTTATTAAATGGGTCACTATATGGCCAAACTTGATTTTACAACGATTTTTACAATGGCCTAAAGCAAATGGCTACAATCATTAAACAAATCACATAGTTGTTAAGCAAATCTGTTTTCCCCATGGACATATTTTGTTGGAAATTAGTTTAAAAAATCTATTGGAAACCAGGATATAAAACCACAAATTGTGATCAACTGATCACAGGATGCTGCATCCAGTCATAAATGTGAGCTAGTTATTAATTGCCTAAAATGTGATTGCGTGAATGTGGGTGTGTAACTTTGAGGATGGGTATAAGTAACTTTTTTGAACATATTGTCACTTAAACAATCAAGGTTACCAAAAAAAATTGGGGTCAGGAACAGTGGTCGGATTCAAAAAAATTTACTACCAGCTCTACGGGTGTGACTTAGTGGGAGGAGTATGGCTTGGTGGGCATGGCAGGGAATTATACTGTAAAATCTCCATTCTCTCCCCACTCCATGGGAAGGATACTGTAACATCTCCCTTTCTTCCCCACACCAGGGGAAGGATACTGTAAAATCTCCATTTCCTTTCCACTCCCTATCATTCCCTATCAGCACAAGCACTACCATTTAAAGTGATACATTTAATTTATTCGAAGCTAGGTCTGCACTTTGGCTGACCTAGCTTCGAATAAATTAGAAAGTTAGAAATGCCCCTTCATTCTATTCAAAACTTCAGTAAAAGTTTTGATGCCTGTTATGGAACGTTGTTCTCTCTAGCATAATGATTAACAACACTTCTGACATGTGGAACATTCATGGATTGAAGCTACTTTATGTTTGTTTACTTTTTATTATTATTATTTTCCCCTGAGCTAACTATTATTGTGCAGGACTTTTTTTTCTGTTTTTACTGTAATTAGGCAATGTAGACTGGAAAAAAATTTAATGGAACTTACAATTTTTTAATTCTATTTTTTAAAAAAAGAAGCACAAGAAAAAGTAGATAACTCAGGAAAAGAAAAATAGTACTAATGATAGGAGGAAGGAGGGTTGGTTCTGAACCAGGGATGTTCTGTATGTAAGACTGTTCTTCAGTTTTGCTTCTGTATTCCACATTTGCCTTTAATGGTCCATCATATATAAAAGTATATGTCTGTTTTGGCAGAGAGTTGACTTTCCATCTCTCTATGGATAATCAAAAATCAAAGGTTAGGAACTCTACATACAGTGCTGCTCATAAATCTATCAAACTCTTGTTGAAAACCAGCCAGTTCTTCATCTTGTGACAATTAAATCAATGAGACTACTAGCAAAAGAAAGTTCTAATCTTATCACCAACACTGGAAAAGCTGGCCTGTTATGATAGAGACTGACTTGAAAAGAAAAGAATTGGATTGCCGCTAGCACCAATCTTATATTGACAACGAAACAGGAAGCCCGGCCAACAGTTTCTTGTATCTGTCTCAGTCATACAGGAGAGGCTGATGAGCTGTCTCTGCTGCTACAGTGCCTCAGATGCTGTTTTTTGATTCTGCTTTGATTCAGAAGTGTCTACACACTTTTATCCATTTGAGAACAAGATTCAATGCTAACCCATCCGAGACTAATAGTGTATGCATGCCAACTTCTTAATGTAAGAAAACTTGTTATTCTGTCCTTCACCATTTCTATATTTCCCCTTCCACATCAAAACTGCTTTCTGCCTCAGGGGCAGGCTACACAGGCTTCCTGTGGTGTGTCCCAAATGAACACTTTGGGGAGAGACAGTTATCACTGTATGACAGTCTTGGATAAAATGGATGTATGATGCCATATTCTTATATCCCTATTGCTACATTACTGAGATTTTTTTTACATGCTAAAATATTCAAGTACCAAATACAATTCAGCCATATCTCTGGGTAATCTCAATATCAAGGATATCAAGTAAAAGGGTAAAGCAAGAAGTATCCTTGCCCAGTTATTATTTAATGCCTCTATCAATTGGGAATGTCCAATTATTAAAGCTCCACACAATTCCATGATGGGATATAAAAGCATAGCAGACCATACAACTCAAAATTAGAAAAGAAAGAGATAGCTGTTATTATGCCAATGATATGCTAATTGTATCATCAACAGAAATAGTAGTTCCCTTTTCCCAAGATTGTTTACTGTTGGTTCACTTTAAACTTGGTTAGAGCATTCCTGTGCAAAATGTAATCATGTACTTGGAACGTCTCTACATCTTTCAGGTAAATATCACCCATATATCCATCTCAAAACCCTCAAAAAGGTTCTTATTTTGTTTTCCTTTTCTCACAATAGAGGAACAATATTCCAGTTTTGATAAAATGACTTAAGAAGGAAATGCCTGAATAATGCCTCCAGAAAGTCAATAAAACCTCTGGATTAATTTTACACATAGCAAGAAATTTATATTTTTGAGGTGGTCAAAGTGAGTCTTCATGTCGAGCTCTCTCTGTGTTGAAGTGGTTTTAATAGCAATAGCAGTAGCACTTAGATTTATAAACCATGTCATAGTACTTTACAACACTCTCTAAGCGGTTTATGAAGTCAGCATATTGTCCCCCAAAATCTGGGCCTTCATTTTACCAACCTCAGAAGACTTGAAGGCTGAGTCAACCTTGAGCCGTTCAGAATTGAACTCCTGGCAGTAAGCTAATTCAAACCTGCAATACTGCATTTTAACCATTGTGCACCACAACTCCTAGCCAAGAGGAAGATGGGGGCATGAATTATTAACTTTACATTTTGGTTCAAATATCTTTTTTTAAAATCTACAACAGGGGTGTCGAATTCAATTTCATTGATGGCCGCATCAGGGTTGTGTTTGACTTCAAGGGGCTGGATGGATGTGACTGGGGTGGGCATGGCCAGCTTTACGTCACTCATATGTAGTGGCCCAAATGCTCTGCCAGCAAAAATGGAACATGCTGTCCTTCAGAGCTCTATTTTCGCTGGCAGAGGCAAAGGACTGGCAGGGCCAGTCCTTTGTTGTTTCCATGGAAGTCCATTGGCCAGATCTAAGCACCCCATGGGCCAGATTTGGCCCCTGTGCCTTGAGTTTGACACTCCTGATCTACAAGGATTCGAGTCTGTTGTTGATAACTAATTATATTTTTTTATATGGGGATGTGATTGAAAATTTATTATAACCAAATGTTCTCTCATGAAGTACTCTCAAGCTCCCATTGATAGTAGGAAATCACAGCACAGCACTCAAAATATCCTAGATATAGACTATCTAAACATATTGAATTGTTATATGCCACCAACATACAGTATAGAAGTATGGAAGAGAGAGAAAGGAGGACATGGACTCAAAAACTCCACCAAAAAGAAAATCAAAAGCAATCTTAAAATGCTATAAGATGGAAGACAGGAAATTTCTTTTTTGGAGGTGGGAGAAGGAGCAATTTTTTTTTGTAGGAGAAAAAAATACACAGGAGTTTGTAGTTCAGCACTACATGAGATTATGATTTTTATTCTTATGTAATTATTGTACTAATGTTCTAAAAGTCTCCTAAGGAGAAGGTACAAGTTTCCTAAGGTAACCCATTCTTGCAATTTCATTGTGTTTCCTCCTTGTAGTGCCGCTGGGAGAAATAGTCTATTTTCATCCAATCTGGGAGTAAAATGTTGTTGGCAAGTAATTGCCTTATTGATCGGTGACTCAGGATGTCTAAGATCTGCCTCACACACACTCACAAACACATGCTACATATAATCTGGATTAATTTCTGAATTTACATTCAATTAACATAACTAAATAAAGACAATAGAATGTTAGGGAGAGCATTATGAATGTACCAAATGTAAATTTTCTACCTCTCTATAATATCTAAGTTATTTATTAGGCGTATATCCCTAATATGTTCCCTCTTACCTTTTTTCACCATGACTGTGAAACAATCACTGCTCCAAAGTCACCAGCAAGTGTTTCATAGTTAAGACTGAACTAGATGCTGAGTTTCACCAGTGCCCAACCAACAACTTATTCACTACATCACATTAGCTCTTTTCCTGCATTCCTTCTGGTTTCCTGACTGCAATTTTGTGTATTCAAAAATCATACTCAGAGCCTACACATGAAAGTATTCTATCCTATCAAGAGGAAGATTGTGGGTGATGTACATTAGACATACTATGTGTTATAGTTACACAGGCTAGTTTTAAAACATAATTACTAATACAAAAAAGAAACTTTTTGAGATAGAGTTTGCTGCAAGCAGTTCGAATCATTTAGATTTTTGTGCACTTACATCTGTTTGTATAGGGTAAAAGATATGAAGCCAAAATCATATAATGGAAATGTGTCTCTGTTTATACAATTCCTCTTAATGCCAGGATAGTGCCTCAAAGAATTGTATTTAGACATACTTCAAATCAAGAGAACAGAACCCTTTTGGCTATTCAATAAATAGAAAATAGGCTCCTGTATACTCGGTGAACATAGCTTATAGCAGGTGTGTAGAGACAATAACTATCAGCCTTGAGTAATGGAGATGATTGTTGGCACATGAATAGAAGCATAACAGTGTATTCTTTTGATCCATAAAAAATTGGTTACAACACTATTGCCAACTAAAATACTATCTGGCAAAGAAAAGTAATACAGCCACAGATGCAATAGATGTGTTAGTTAAGTGGAAAAAGTTGGTTCTTCCTACTAGTTTGATTTTTGTAACCTGAAAATTAGTTTGAAGAAACTAATTGTGTCAAACAAAGTTTTAATATATATCAGAGATTAAAATTTTAATGGCTACTGCTGTTGATTCATGCTTGAATGCCTCATCAACTATATGCAAAGAGTATTTGGAAGAATGCAATATTAATGCTGAATTCCAAATGGCAATGCCTGTTTTAACTAAGCATAAACTGAGATAGGTTCATTGACTTCTTTCTGCTTTCTATATAACCATGTGTTTCTAAATTAAAATGAATATCCTGTATTTAATATGCATGGAACCATAACATAACAGTCTACAAATTCATTCCAGATGCATACTAACTGCTAGAATAAGCATTTCAGAATACAGTTTTACATAATATACTTATCTGCTTCATTTAGCCATCCCCATAAACTCAATACTTTCTAAGCATAAACAGGTTGTTAAATACATTTAAGGATTTCAGAATGAACACCAGAACTGCAGTTATCATTAAAATGAAGTGCTGATCTTGGCATCCGGCCACATGGAGCTGTTTATCCAGGACTGTATTAAAATTACAAACTTTCGTTTTATTTATCCTGATGTCTCTGATAAATGGAAATCCATACTGGAATTACACATGCTCAATAAAATGCACAGATGTGTTTGTATAAAATTAAAAGTGCATTTATACCAACAGTTAATATATCTTTAGTAATTTACTCTTCCCAGAGAAGAGAGCGTTGTGATGAAAGTTTTACATTCTATTTTCGTATAGGAATAGGTCCGTAGTACAATTGTAAGTACTCTGACTATTCTGGATTCCTGTAATACAGACTAGCTTTGATACTGAAGTTAATATTCAACTTTGGTGCTAGGCATGCAACCATCAGAATATATAATTAGTGGACATTTCAAATTTGAAGTATTGCCAGTGATATCAGTCCTATTTTCAACTCAATGAATCCAATGAAGATATGAAAAAAGAATACCTGTACAACCACAAATAGTGAATATACTAAGCATGAACATACTCAACTAAATCAAAAATATTTCATGGAAACAGAACCCATGTCATTTAGTCCTGTGTTGTTCATCAGAATAACAGAATTGAAAGGGGCCTTAGAGATCTAGTCCTGCTCAAATAGGAGACCTATACATCATTATGACAGTTGCAACAACAAAAAGGAGAAATAACTCAATCTAATGAAAGTACAGACTATGATTTTGCAGTCTCATCTACATTTTACAAGGCAAACCTTACGAAAGCACAGATGCTTTTCAATTATAGTTCTAATAAAATGGGGGAAATTAATTTTTTGATAGCAACATTTCACATATTTCAGAACAGAAGGACCAAAAAGTTGCAAATAACTTAAGAGACTCGCAAAAGGGTATTGAGGGTCATAAATATATATCCTCAAGTTTAAACAGAAATAAAGTCCCTAAGTTTGTCCATTTCAAAACCAAAACATAATGGCATTTAGAAAAGTATCATATCATAATTCAAGCCTAGCCTTTCTGCACTGAAAACCTATAATGCTATATGAAAATGTTCTATCCAAATGCCATTTTTTAACCAAATTGCCAATAGGACACTAAAATAATCATCTTTCATTTTCTGTCTTGTCCTCTTTTGGTCATTGACTTAGACATCTCGCTCCCTCCCTCCCTCCCTCCCATGACTGCCCGATAATTACAAAGAGATATTTTATGAAGCCCTTAAAAGATGCTTCTGTTTGATGAATGATAAGTTTGATATGTTTAACTCTGTTGTACTCTGTGACATATTTTCCCAGGACATATTCAAGATTCTGACATCAGGTTCTTTTTGCTTATCTGCATGTTGTTTTTTTCTAGTCTTTTTAAATATTTCCTCTGAATAGGAATTTATTTGGAAATTGGAAGTACCCAAGAACTCAAAATTGTGTACATACTTTGAAATATCTGTAGCTATATTTGTAGTATTGTATAAAGAGAGATTTAAATGCATATAAAATAATATTTTTAAACATTTCTGAAAGAAGAATTCTAAAGAATATTTACATACTAAATTTATTTTTATTCAATATATATATATATATATATATATATATATATATATATATATATATATATATATATATATATATATATACACATACATACACATATATACATATACATATACATACATGCACGCGCGCACGCACACACACGCACACACACACACACACACACACACACGCACGCACATATATATATATATGAATATATGAATTTTGGCACAGAATTTCCTATACAATATGTTCTTGGCTGAGTTCACAGATTGTAATGGCATGTGGGAATCACCTTGACAGGAGGATGCACCACAGACTGAACAAGTGGCATGTTTCTCCAGTCCCCAAATGAAAAGAGAAGTTATGGAAAGCATTTCAAAATGGATTCTCCCTAGTTTCCACACAGTAAAAAGAGAAAAGGGAAGAAATACTTTCAGACTTGAAGATTCTATTAATATAATTATAAAATAAAGATATTTATTTTATGTTTCTTGTCTGGGCTATCTCAAAAGGTTAACATATTTACATTGTGCTAAAAATAGTTTATTGTACAACAATGTGACATATTCATGCATAACATTAAGCTATAAAAAAGAATTTATAAACCACCATCTTTATAACAGATTAGCTTCATACCTAAACCTCAAAAATGAAGTAAAGAATTCCAAAAAACTACTTAAAATGTTGAGTTTATTTGTAAAGTGATTTTATGAACATTCACATACATAATTCTTTGATACTGAAAAACTACTTTGAGTTATTTTGTGCTATTACTATAGGGATAAAATATGTATTTATGGCAAGTGAAAATATGCATTCTATGATATAGACACCACTCAATGAATAACTGGAATAAAATTGTATTTTGCACAGATTACCACAAAACCATATAATAAAGGACCAATTCATATAATAAATAACCAGAAACATCATAAATTAGTCAAGGAAATCTAAAGCAATGGGTAAGAGATAATGACTTTATATACCAGTTCTATCTCACCAAACTATACAGTCTCTTCCTACACTTTTTCTCATTATATTTTGACATTTTGTAGATTGATATTTGTTCCAGCTTAGTAGCTTGTTGCTCTCAGTTGGTCAGGCAAAACTTTAGTAAGATATGGGACATAAATATGAGTAAAGCATAGGAAAGTCATATGTTATGGATGAGGTTGCCATAGTTGAATAAAATAGCTTTTAGGAAAGAACTGTGTTAACACCATTTTGCTACCTCTAAATGCAAACTGAAATAAAATCCAAACTTAGTATAAAATACCCTACAGAAAGCTAATTTCCTTTTCAAAATGACATTCTGGAAATGCAAATCAAATCACACTTTCTTTAAAATGAAAAATAAATATTTTCTAAAAATATTTTTGAAAAACACTTTTCCATTTGGCAGTTTTTAAAATATAATTTCAAAGAGTTGCTTTGAATTAAAATGTGTGGTCTATAAATTGTATAAATAGACAAATAATAAATAATTTGAAAGGGACTTGGAAGCATTTGGAGAAAATACTACACACAAAGGGTTATCCAGTAGGCTACCCTATTTAGCTAAGATCACCTACTAACATATGCATAAAGGATTGGCCACTTTATTCTCAGTTGGGTTTATTCAACCTGTGATGTCATTATACATAAGACTATGGTTGATGACATAATGCGGTGCTATTTATTTCAGGACTCATGATTGGCTGCAATCACCTAGATCAGAATTAGGATTTTTTTTGATGGAAAGAGACCATACTTAACGCTTTTTCCTTTTTTTATATCTAAGAGCTAAAACCGAAAGAAAGATATTCCAAACTGGATTGCTTCAATATATCTTTGGATTTTTCTTGTAGGGACTTGGATGTTCTTTGTATTCTAAATTATATCTATTACTGTTTTTTCACCTTCCATTCAACTGGGTCCAGTTCTTGAAGTCTGCCTAGGGAAGTTCTGCAGTTTCTTTGCAAGGTTTTCCAGAAGTGGTTTGTTATTGTTTCCTTCCTAGAACTGAGAGAAAATGACTGAGCCAAGATCACCCAGCTGGTTTTCAGGCATAAGGTAGAAGTCACAGTCTTGGAGTTTCTAGCTTGATGTCTCATTCTAGTTCTCTAGTTCTCATTATTAATGTTTCCCATTTTTAAAAAAAATCAGGAATCTATGCAACCAATTTTCAACAACTGATATTCATGGTCTTATGCAGCCTTGATTTGTCTATATGTGAATGTTTATGATTTTAAAAGGAAATGTGGAGAAAAAGATCCTTTTATTTGAAGTGTAATATGAATTATAGAAAATTAATTTCTATATGATGGGTCCTTGTAAACAAGTCAGTGGGCTCCAAAATCCAAGCGATCCAACACAATCCAACACAGATCCATAGGCAACACACACACAAACACTCAAAGGCTATTCCATTCTTTTCCACTTTTACTAATCCTCTTCTTGCTGCTGCTTCCCAACTACTGTTCTTTTATGAATTCTACTGCTGGAGAACAGTATCTCTTTTTATTTGCTTTAGGCTGTTTCAGGCTGCTTTACAAATCTACACACCAAGATCACCACATCCAGCTGCTGCTCTGCTCAGTTTTATTAGCAAACAATTGGTGTGATGGTGAGAGAGACGACTTAAAGGAACAGGAGAAAAGTGGCACAGTTGCTTGTTATTTTGTAGGCACCCTGTTATCACACAGTCCAGTAAGTAAATGACAATGAACAAAAAGAAAAGTTATATCACTGCTGTTGTCCTATGAAACATTACCATACAAGAAAGGGTGAGAGTAGAAAATAGATTACATGTTGGAAAAAAAACCCAACTAGATAAATGCATATTTTTAGGTCCACTCATCTTGTGATTATTTGTATTTCTGATTTTCTTCTTCCTCCGAAATTTGGATCATTTTTACAAACACAGTTTCTCTGATACTTTTTTTCAGAAAAAAAATTTTTTTTTTCAGGAATATAAAAATAGCAAACCCCAAACTCTCACTTTGCTGAATAAGTGCACTTGTTCCAGTATTAATACACCGCTTTTAATTATTTACTCACTTCTAAATGAGAATTTGCTGTTGTCTGACATTTTCTAACCACACGCATAGCTGCTTTTTCCCATTTACATTCTGTCCAACTGCTCTGAATTTAATGATGTAGAATTATCATTCCTGCAAATTGCCTTTTGTCCATTTGGCTTTTAGATATTGTTTTCAGGTTTATAAGAGGAAGATTTTTTTTAAAAAAAAAAGTCTAGCCATCTTTTTTCAAACAGTACATTGATCAGTAAACAAGTGGGAATCATGTTATGATCCGGAAAAAGCTCTCCAGCAAAATGTGACATATCTTAATCTTCATTCCAGTATAAAAAGCATTATTCAATTAAAAAAATGACAAATAGCATTTTTTCCCATCCCACTGAATTTATGAGATTGACAATTGTAGTGTTTACAGTTATAAATATAAGGCATAGCCTTATATTTGATTGCACTCAAGTACCATAGTGCCTTCGCTGTAAGCTATGTAGCAATTACAGGGAACCTGTTTCATCAGTAATAGAACATTGTTGAGCCTACTTTTTGCCACAAGTACCCAAGGTACACACTAGCTTTATAAGTTCATAATAAGTACAGGCGTGTGTAATAGTTCCTACTGAAACTGAAGTTCAGTTTCAGGAATGAGATTATTTTCCTGTGTGGTAAACAAGAGAAATATAGAGGATAATATGAATTAGCACAATGAGATACTGGATAATACAAAATAGCATGATGAGAGGCAAAGGAAACCAAACCAAACTATAACCCTGAACCAGATGATCTTTATAAATGGTGAAAAACATTGAACATTTCACTGAGACTATATCAAGGCCTCACCCCATGCCAAGCAACCTGAACAAAATCTCATTCTGAAGGCTTTTGGTCATAGCTAAGATAGAGATATCCATGAATCTATTAATTATGGATTTTTGTGTTTTATCTGGAAAATATCAAAAAGGGCTATGATTTTTTTAAAAAAAATCTAAAGTGAAGAAAAAGAACTCACACACAATTCTCTCTATAGTAACTTCTGAAGGGGAAATTGCAAGGGAAATGATCATTTGGGACTCACTTGCTTTAAGGTCTCTTCAAAGTTCTGTAGTTCTATGTTTGGCTATATGTGGATGTCAGGATTGATATCCTTCTTGCCAGATCTAACAAGAAGGGAGCTTGGGATCTCTGGGAGCTTAGCGTTTGGTCTGGCTCAGTACCCTACAAATTATAATACTAAAAATCCACAATATATGAAGTATCAAATAGTAATGTGTTATGAAACATTAATAATATGTAGCAGGAGCAAATTCTTTAGAACCACATTTCTAATTTTGTGATTCATTTTTAAAGGCTCCCCAGCTGATAATATCTTATACTTAGGAGTGATGTTAGAGTTTAAGAATAAAAATAATTTGGCTTCTACTAACTGTTGCATCTCTTGCTTGTTTGAAATTATTACATGAGGTATTATAAGTATGTACTATAATAAGGGCTTTAAGATTAATCCATCTTTCTCATGATTTACAGGATGTTCTATATCTGGATTTTTAACAGAAAATTTTTAATTCATTTAATTCCATAGGGACAGAGGTAAATTGTATTTAGGAAAATGGTGGCAAAATATTTTTCTTCTTTCAACAAAAATGTGTTCCACACAGAGGCCCTTATTGCCTTCCTTCCTTCCTTCCTTCCTTCCTTCCTTCCTTCCTTCCTTCCTTCCTTCCTTCCTTCCATGACCTTTGTCCCATACACAGCTATTATTATATTATATTATATTATATTATATTATATTATTATATTATATTATATTATATTATATTATATTATATTATATTATATTATATTATATTATATTATATTATATTATATTATATTATATTATATTATATTATATTATATTATATTATATTATATTATATTATATTATATTATATTATATTATATTATATTATATTATATTATATTATATTATATTATATTATATTATATTATATTATATTATATTATATTATATTATATTATTATATTATTATATTATATTATATTATATTATATTATATTATATTATATTATATTATATTATATTATATTATATTATATTATATTATATTATATTATTATATTATATTATTATATTATATTATATTATATTATATTATATTATATTATATTATATTATATTATATTATATTATATTATATTATATTATATTATATTATATTATATTATATTATATTATATTATATTATATTATATTATATTATATTATATTATATTATATTTATTATATTATATTATATTATATTATATTATATTATATTATATTATATTATATTATATTATATTATATTATATTATATTATATTATATTATATTATATTATATTATATTATATTATATTATATTATATTATATTATATTATATTATATTATATTATATTATATTATATTATATTATATTATTATATTATTACATTACATTACATTACATTACATTACATTACATTACATTACATTAATTATATTAGTTAGCTCTTAGCTTCAACTACAGTGAAGTTATATGTACAGAGATTATTATTATTGGTAATTAGGAGGCAATGCCAGGAGTGGTGATTGTTTTATGTTTTAATATATTTACCAAAAATACCATGTTAGACTGCTTGAAAAGCATAACATACTATGCGTAAATCTCAGATTTCATTCAGCATAAGTCTTATGTCATTATATTTATTCTTTAAATCAGCTTAGTGGATGACTTATCCATTATTAGCCTCAAACAGAGATTCAAACTGAATGCCAAAGGAATGCTCTCATGAAAAAATAAAATAAAATCCAAGATAATGATTAGGCTAAGATGAATAAGTATGTGGTTAGAAATCTCTCCAGACTTTTATGTTTAAGTTGAGTACTTTGGGAAAATGGCTTGAATGGGCAGCTTTATCTTATATCTTACAAGAAATGTCATTAAAAGCATTAAGGACATGGTACCCACCATATTACACTTTCCTACAGGTACTTTCAAAGAATTTGAGAAATAAAATTGAGGCATTGAACTTAGACATGTAGAAGTCATCCAGATACGGTTTTTTAAAACAAAATCTTTGTTTGATTTATTATATCTCCAATCGTGCTTTCATAGCTCTTATTTTTAACTGCAGATTCTAAGTAGGTATCAGTTAATTTTACAGTATTTAGTGTATTTTAAGTATTCTTATTAAATGACCATATCTAATTCTGAACATGCTGGGAGGCACAATGTTTTCAAGTACATTTTTATAAGCAATTTTAATCATAGGGATTATTTTTTTTCAGGTTATCTATCTACTGGTCCTTCCTCCCCTTAAGTTTTTAATATATCAATAAATTAAATACATTTTCTTAAGTTAAAAAAGGAATTAAAAGCTGAACCAATTGGTATGCATAAGGTCATGGGGAGGGGCTAAATTAAGCAATGGAAAAATAATACTTAAACTGCAGCTTAAATGACTTACTTCATAAATCATCTTAACTTTAAAGCTGTTAAAGCCTCTTTGTTTGCTACTAATCTGTTCCAACTCTACTAACTCAGGTCTCACTATTCAGAAAATAGAACTGAAGAATAAGTAGCACAGGATTTATTTAAAAGAGCTGTGTGTTCCAATAAAGATTTGTTTGAGAATCTTCACTTGAACTGACTTTTCTATCCTCACTTTGTATCTGCTCTCATATATTTGCTTCAGTGTTTCTACTCCATGTACATAGAAAACAATCTTTTTTTCTGATAAAGGGTTGATTGCCCTCATATATACATAACAGGCAGGAGAGTGTAAAGTAGGTGGTATTGATACAAGCAGACTGAATCTCAGCACGAAGAGGAGACTCTGTTCCTCTTTTAATATTCCTACTTTCTCAAGTAACAGGTTGCATTGACAGAACACAGAGCTCTTAACAGAGATCTGAATGGATCACTTGAACAAATGTTTTGAAATTGGTTGAATGCTTATTAGAACTTAGTTCATATTCCACAATTGCCTAAATTGCCTAAAAGAGATTCACAGTGATTAGCTTCTATAATGACAGTAGGGTTGGAAGCAACCTTGAGGAAAAGGGAAGGGAAAAATGCTGTTGGGCTTTCAATATTTGTCACTGTAGTCTGTATCAATAGAATTACGGAGTTTCTGCTGGAGTCTGCTGGAAGAACTGACATCAATCATGAAAGTTTGACAGTTTATCGATCCACTCTTAAACCAAAGAAAGTTCAATGGAGTCACTTTACAATTCTTCCTAATGTCTTCTTCCTTTCATTTACTTAATTCACCTCTAGGTGAGGTGGGCAGCATCAGGGGTGGTATTCACTTACTTTCCCTACTGGTTCACAAATGTGTGCATGCCCATCCGTGCGTGCATTTGGCCTTCCGCACATGCACTTTGGTTTGAAAATGTACCTAAATAGGATGGCATAGAGCCAGGACAGGTGGATGGGTGGGCAGGCCCACCCAATATTTCCATTACCACTTCAAGTGAACCAGCCCAAACTGGCTGAATACCACCTCTGGGCAGCATCTAGGTTTACTAAATAAATAAATATTCCTTCTCAAAGGTCACCTCTGTGGTGCTCTGCAGGTATTGAAATGTTCTATCACAGTGCATCCCAAACAGCATTTATAGTTTTATAGCATCAGCCTGCACATGTTACTTCAAGAACATGTATCACACCTATTTGGAGTGTATCAATTTTTAAGCATCTCACAACACTCTAATGAATCACATATATACAGAACAATAGATATTTATTCTGTGTCCCTTATGGTCGTGCATTTTTCCTGAACTTTGTGAGATTCTTAGTTACAGAAACTGCCTTTGTAAATAAAACATGTAATTTTATAAATAAACGAGGATCTTTGGTGCTTATAAGTATTAAACCTCAGTGAGGAGTTTGTTTCCCAGAGCTAAAACCCATTTGCTCTATACTAGGCAGAAGTTATTTCTAGAAGTTATTTCAGTTAGATTTAAAAAGCTGCTTCAGAAATTCATATCAGTAAACTAGATAGTTTTAAATAATAGCATGCATTGCAAACTTTCATTTATCTTGTTAAGGAATCTTAAAGGGGTATGTGAGTGTGAGTGAACAGTGTGTGAATGTTCTGACTTTAAGTGTTCAGTCAAGTCTCCTGGCTCTGTAGCATCTACGACTTTCCATACTTCCCAAGAGAAGACATCATGATGTTCTCATGAAACTTTATATAATACCACTGTTTTATACAAGTTGTTTTTGGCTACATTTGTTTCTTTCCCATAAAATTAATGTCCACAAACTGACAAGCAAGTACACATTGCTTAGAGACCAAATCCACAATGATACTATGCTAAAAAAATTAATCTGTACATCCTAAATGAATCATGTATCCAAATTTTTAGTAAAACAAACTCTGCTTCCCCTTATGAATGTTGTGTCATGAATTAATAAAAATGACTTTTTTTTTAATTCAACAAGATTTTTCTTCAAAAAAAAAAGAAACCTGGGGAAGATAGCATACTACTATAAAATTTTTTATAATTCTCTGTAAGTCTTCCAGTTAAATAGGATAGAGCTTGCTAAGCTGTCATTAAAGGATCAGTCATTTCTGTCACAATGGCTTAGGATTATTATTATCAGCTCCTCCCCTTCTTACAAAAGTTCATCCACGCAACAGATGTAAAAATAATTGCACCACTTTCTTTAAGGTAATATTGCTGGTTGGCAAATTGACAAATTTCATTTACACAAAAGAACAGGTTTCCCATTTGGATTTTGAATAAGAAATGGTTCTTTCTAAATACATTGGAGCACATCACAAAATATTATCTTTAAATGTGTTTTGGGAGTTACTCATGGATACAATCCAGGAATATATAAATTGTGTTAAGCACCATGGATTATATGGAAGGATTTTAAGTGTATTTTAACTTTCACATAGATTATATGAGCCATGGTGAGTTTTAGTGTAGCTTTGTTTGAGTTTAGCTATATTTATCACATCTCTTCCCTTCCTTTTTCTGCTATTTTACAATTTCACCTGGCCTTGTCATCATCGTAATCCTAGCTTCCTCCATTTCACTCCAATGGAAAAGTATTTAGTAACAGATTATGTTAAAGCAGAACTTCTTACTACAGGGTAACTTGGGTAAGGAAGAACTCTTAGTTTCAATATTCATAACTAGCACAGCATGGCGGGGGTTGTAAAAAAAAACTATACAAACACACACACACACTCAGAAAGTGTATGTGTGTATGTGTATACACACACACACACACACACACACACATATATATATACATACATACATATACATATATATGTCTGTCTGTGTGTGACATATATACATACATATACATGTGTGTGTGTGTGTGTGTGTGTTTTTTTTTTCGTCGATTTGCACAGGTATAGGTATGCTAGTCTTGTTGTATTTGGGTCTTTTTCTGTGTAAGATTGAGATTGTCTTGGCAACGTTTCAGTGAGGTCTCTCTCGCCATCTTCAGGCCCAAAACCCAGTCTGAAGATGGCGAGTGAGACCTCACTGAAACGTTGCCAAGACAATCTTAATCTTACATGGGAAAAGACCCAAATACAACAAGACCAACATGCACATACACACACACCGCACACACATAAATGGTCTTGTTATATTCAGGTCTTTTCCTGTGTAAGATTGAGATTGTCTTGGCAACGTTTCAGCGAGGTCTCTCTCACCATCTTCAGGCTGGTGTTCTGGGCTTAAAGCATGGTTGGAGCTGCTGTCTTTCTATAAATCTTGGTGAGGGTGTGTGGAGTTCTGGCTTTGTTTCAGTAAGTGGATTGATTGGATGTGTGGCTGTAGCATAATTGGTAGACTTGTGCTGATTGGTGCTGGCTGTGTGTCCGCTGTTGTTTTGTACTGTAATGGCCTGGGTGGTGGATGGGGCTGGTTGTTGATTAGGGCTGGTTTCCAGATGTCTGGTAGGCGGGAGGTCTCATCACATTTATTCATGTTGTGGGCTGTTTCTCTATTTTGATAGCTTCCATAATTATTCTCTTGTTGAAGTATTCAGTTTTGAAGATTAACCTGGTTCCTTCAAAATTAATTTCATGTTCTGTAGCTTTAAGGTGCTGGAAAAGGGAGGAAGTTTTTTTCTTTTTTTTCTTACTGCGTTCTTGTGTTCTCTGATGTGTGCATTTATTCTCCTGTTCATTTGTCCTATGTATGTTGCAGGGCAGATTTTGCATGGTATTTCGTAGACTCCTTAGTTTTCTAGCTGGATTTTGTCTTTGGGGTTTCTTAAGATGTTGGGTATTTTTGGGTCAGTGTTGAAGGCTGTCTTGATATTGTGGCAAGATTCTGTAGAGGTGAGCCTATGGAGCTGACTATGGGTCTGAGTGGTGTTCCTTCTTTGTTTATCTTGAGGAGGCCATAGAGTTTGGGGCATCTGGAAGATTTCTCTCTGGGGATGATTCTTTGCTGGATCTCTTCACTGATGGGAGAGGTGTGAGGCCTGCAATCATATTTCTTTTTTAGGATCTTTGGCCTGCCACACTCTATTATTTTCTTATCCTGTTTCATTAGTGTAGTAATTGGGAGGGGGAATAGAAAGGAATAGAATTGTGGAAAGTGTTGTTGTCATTCTTTTCTAGAAGCCCAAGGTCATCTTTTGTCTCCGCACCTCTGCATCTGACAGGAACTAAATGGGTGGAATATTGGACCATGTGATGGATTTATGGGTGTGGGGATAAGATCATGAACTTTCAACACGGTGAAATCCCAGGAAGTTTTAGAATTGGGATTTCCACAGATGTGCCAACATGTCTGCCTTGGACTCTGATTTACTTGCACAACAATGAAACCACTGCCGGAGAAGTCCCCTGGACTGCTACAACAAGTGGCCAACCCTAACCGACCATGGGAAGAGGTCACAATGGACTTTGTCGTCAAACTCCCAGACAGCAGTGGGAATAGAGTAATCTGAACAGTTATTGATTTGGTTTCCAAGCAGGCACACTTTATTGCTTGCTCAGGATTGCCATCCACAAAGAAATTAGCAAAAATGTTTGTGAAGCACATTTATTGCCTGCACGGAGTGTCCAAGAGGATCATTTCAGACTGTGGGGTCCAGTTCACAGCCAAGTTCTGGAGAGAGGTCCTGACATCCATTGGGTTCACAAAAGAACTGAGCTTAAAGTTTCATCCCAGCATGAATTGCACAGCAGAGAGGGCTAATATGATGGTGGAACAATACATCCGGTGTTATGCGGACTATCAGCAAGACAACTGGTCGGACTTGCTACCCTTCGCTGAAGTGGCGTACAACAATGCAGTCCACAGCAGCACTGGATTTACTCCTTTCCAGATTACCAGTGGCATGGAATTTGTTCCCATGCCTGAGCTGCCTAGGGAACCTCCCTCCTCCATGTCTCTGAATGGATGGACACGCTAAAGAAAGGATGGGAGAATATGAAGAAAGCTCTAGCAGATGTGGCAGAAGCCTACAAGCAAACTGATAAACATTGCTTGCTCCATACCCCCTTTAGTGTGGGGGACAAAGTTTTTGTATCTACCAAATACATAAGATTAAGAATGTCTAGCCAGAAATTTGGTCCAAAATCCGAGAGCTCTGCCTAACGCCCGAAGGGCTTTGCAGGAAGAAACACGGCTTGAGGCGCAATGACGGTCCTGGCTGTGGGGCGCATGTCCGGTAAAAGCCTCTCTTGGTTCCCCCCTCCTTCCACAGCCTGTGCGACGCTGCCACCATAGGCCGAGAGCTGCCACCGACGCTGCTGCACAGCTGAGGGACGGAGAGCGTGAAAGCAGAGGCAGGGCGCCAAGCTTTGGTTAAGGCAGGCAAGGGAAACCGTGAGCCGAAAGGAAGTCTTGCTGGGAAGACGCGGCAGCAGGGCTTTAAAGGGCTTCCCCCTACCCAGCCAGCCAGCCAGCCCATTCCTCCCCCCGCCACCACTGTGTCCAACAGGCCAAGTTGCTGGGAGGAGAAAGTTTGGGCTGCAGAACAGAGTTTGAACTGCCGAGTGATGTGCGGTGAGCTTCATGGCCGGTGAGGGTCCCGCTCTATGGCGGACGTGGCGCCGGGGCTTCGGTGGGGCTTTCGCGCTTGCCTCACCGGCCATGAAGCTCACCACATGTCACTGACACACACACACACACACACACACACACACACACACACACATATATACATATGTTGTATTTGTGCTGATAAATCAGCATACCAGGGGTTGTGACTTTAAATACATATACATACATACATACATACATACATACATACATACATACATACATATTTAGTGTCACAACCCCTGGTATGCCCCAATTATGGGAGGAAGCTAACTGCTTCCATTATCTGTCAATCGGCTCGTCACAAGATAGATAGATACACACACACACACACACACACACAAATACATACACATATACACACACACTGTCCTAGAAAGAATCAAAAGTTTCTTGAAAAAGCACAAAAAATCTCCTATTAAAGAACAAATATCATAAACTGATGGAAAAGATGACAATTAAGCTTGCTTTCATGAAGATGGAAATGGCAATGATCTAAAAATAATCCCATTTCTGAGGTTAAGAGATAAATAGATATGAACAACTTTAAGTTTCTCCATGTAAAAGGAATAATGTACTGGATTGCCAGTTGCCTTAGGTTGATACCTGTGGCATATGCAGTGCAGTCATATTGTATGTACCTGAGCATCTTATAATAGAAGTGTATTGTTCTACTTTCATTAGCACAGCTCTGTGGAAAAATGCATTTGAACTCACTAGAATATCAAATTAGAAAGTGAGATGATAATAATATCTCATTGCAGCATATGCCTAGCATAATACACCATTTACATCTTTTTGATAGCTACAAGTGCTCTTCAGACCAAGGACAAATTTACCATCTTTGCCACAAAATAACAAGCTATTGTACAATTTAATCATCTACAATATGACAGTAAAAGTACTTTTGAATCTATAAAAGTATATAGAAACAAAAGAGATTTTGAAGACATATTGAACCTTCTGCTCCTAAGTTCATGAAAGCTAATGCTTTATAGTAACAATGTATTCATCTTAAAAAGTGCTATCAGGATCTTTCTGTTTTGTTTTTTTATTATTATCATAATAATAACTTGACTTTCCTTCTACAATGTCTACTAAATAATATTCAGACTTAACATTAATCTGCACAAATAAGTGATTTTGAGTAGTCATTGATGATTAACAGATATTAATCAGGTTTTTGTAGATGTTAATCAGGTGTTTCTAGATATGGTAGTAAGGTTTTAGGATCCAAAGATCAAGGGAAATAGTCCATTAAATATTTAGCTTAGATTACATACATGGGTTTTTAGAAAGCTAAGAAAGCTAAGAATCAGGTGGTCATCTCTCAATCAGATAAGGCTGTAGAATCAGCACGTTTATCACTTTAAACATGGATCAAACTTTCTCTTTGCTTAATGGCAATGAAGATTTAAGATAGTCTTTCCTTACCAACTCATGCAGTTGTGAGACTTGTTACAGATCTTTGCTCTTTTATCTATTTCCTAGTAGAAATATAATACTTAAAAAAATCAGCAAAAACCATACATTTTAACATTTGAGGCCAACAAATCATAATACTACATTAAAATCAATGATATAGAACAATTTTTACTGCCCATTGAAGGTAGCATGCACTATTAACTATTATTAAGTATATGGCCTCAGGGAAACCGAAGCCTTGCTTTTTATTCCGAATGTGAGAGCAATAAATCATTTCCCCACAATCCTGATTTTAAATCATCAGCACACACGCATGCATGCACAAACACATCTATCAAAGCAGTAACTTTTAAAAAAATGAAATGTTTGAAGCATTATTGACTAGCACAGGCATGCAAAGATCTTTGACCACTGAAAGGGTTTCTAGGCTTATTCTGATATCTGAATTCTTCCCAGAACATATTTCCAGGTTTAGAAAGCTACATTTAAAACTGAATCACCAATTATGTGTTTTGTATATTTCATAAGGGAATTATAAGATAAAAAGCAGAAAAGTCCTTCAAAATAATAGGGCACATACATAAACTTGTAGTAACTACAGATGCTGCCATATTGATGAATACAAGGTATTACATTCACAAGGTCTTAAGTACAGTTTTTCATCCTAGTTTAACATTTCTTTTTTTAACTGAATAATGCACCTTCCCAGACTTAGCTTGGATAGCTAACTAGGTAACATTATCTGGTTCAAAATTGTCTTGGGAAGCTAGGTAGTAAACCGCACTGTCCAAGAAAACAACTTATTATAACTATTCTGCAAACACCAGGGATCTACATGATAGGACAATTGGCTGCTTTTTTTTGTGCCTTTGAAGATTTGCAGAGCAGCCAACACAAATAAATTTCACTGTCACCATCATGACAACTAAATAACAACTTGGCAATGACAAATGAAGAAGAATGGATTATCAGCGACTGTGTTGATTTGCATGTGAGAACCTATTAGTGGACTCTGCATAGGTGAGTTTAGTTTAATATTTACCCTATGCTTCTTAAAATTCAATCTGTAATATATGAAAGGAAACAGAAGGTAGAAGAAGAAAGGCAGACAATGTTTGTATAATTATGGCAGTAATACAGTGACAGCATTGCAGGATGTCTTGGAATGTGATGCCGTATTTCAGGGTCACAAGATTTGGTATTTCATTATATTCTCTCAGTTTTTCAAATAAATGGTAGAAATAAATAAATAGATAAATAAATAAATAAATAAATCACTGTTTCAGGAATGCACAGGAATCATATGGTGATCAAATTTTATGCAATAAGCTTTTCTCATAGCTTTAAACTGTGGTTAACTCTTCTCCTAAAGGCAAATTGATAGCATTAAACTGAAAGAAAAGAAGATTGTGTCTATTTCCTGATAATCACCTTCAGTCCTTTGGAAGCTGTATTGAAGCATATTGTGTCTCTGTGTTTCCTGCTCTCTGCTGTTTTGCCTTCTGGATCCTTAAGGCAATTTTTCTCTTAATTGTCCTAATTGTATTTTAATTGTTTTTTCTTATTGTGAGGTACTCTAATAATCAGTATGGGGCAAAATATAATTTGAAAAAGATTAATGGTTATAGTGAGTAGAGTGCTAAATTGTTCTTACTCATTTCATTATATTTTATTTTATTGCTTTTATTTTGATATGTTTTATGGTCAGTGATCTGACTTGTAATAAATTCACCCATCCATCCATTCGTTTGTTCTAAAAATAAGGGTATCAGCTGTTTTCTGACTTCCTAATTCAGAACTAAGCAAAGGCACCAATTGAAAAATCTTCATCTGAGATCTGAATCTTCCATTTGTTCAGTGCAAGTTATTCTCAGATATACACCCTGTAAACTTACACTTCCATTTACATTAAAGCCAACAGCCAAATAGTTTCCTTCCTTCCTTCCTTCCTTCCTTCCTTCCTTCCTTCTTTCCTTCCTTCCTTCCTTCCTTCCTTACTTACTTCTTTCCATCCATCCATCCATCCATCCAGTACAACACAAATATTGTTTCAGCCATTGTTTGAACTTAATGCTTTCCTGTGCCAAGAAAGGAAGAGGAAAAATAACTTTAAAAGTTCTATGTCTGATTATCATATATTTGCAGGTGTGTGTGCAGAAATGAGAGTTCATATCTAAACACAGTAATTCACATTTCAAGTTATATCTGTGTTTTGCAATGCTTACCTATGTATCAATGAGCCTGAAGGAATGTAGCTCAAGAACTGAAGTGCAGTAGCTGTACCAGAGTTGGAATTAGAATCTGCTTTGCACTTCAATTGCTTCAATTTCCCATTTCCTTTGTGCGTCCTGAGAAGCTGAAGGCATTGATGTCATTTACTCATATTCCAGCACATAGCTGACATCAATAAACTTCTAGATTAGATCACAGTGACAGGTTAAATTGGGGTTGCCTCTGAAGATAAATTGGAAATGACCATTCAAAAACCCATTATTATTAATGCAGAATAATGTTGAACTACAACTAATAATGTTGAACTACTTTAATCTTGAAAGGTTAGCAGCTACGATGTTTACTAGTCAAACAAGCAAAATATCACTTGACTAAAACTTTATAAAAATGTATTTTTACCAGTTATTTTGTAAATGAAAGAAGGAAGATAGACACTAACACACAATGCAGTTTTTCTTAAGTAAACCTGTGTGGTGAGATTCACACCTATTTCATTATTCGTTAATATTTGGAAAAAAATTACCATGGGCTTGTCAAAACTCCCTCTCTTTCTCTCTCTTTCCCTCCCTCTCTCTTCTCTCTCTCCATCCATTTTTAATCCTGAGTTGTCAGTCTTCCGTAGAAAAGAAAAAGTTGACACAGATTTGAGCAATGCATAAATATAGATCACTACAAGTTTAATCACAGTGTAACTTAAAAAGAATTGACCTTTTGCTTTTTCTACTGAGGAATATGCCATTGATGATTACAAGGCTCAATGGCTCTTAATCTCTTTCCAAGCAATAGGATTACTTAGATTTAATACTTAAAGACAATTTTGGAACAGAGTATTTAAAGGATGATCTACTTACTGCATATATCAATCGGATTGCACATTTAGATCAACTTGGACAAGGTCCCTCAGGATCTCCCGTCATTGAGTCTTCTTCAAGGATTCAAAGTAGTATATATTTTCTCATTTCACACTTGGAATATTCTGATTTAAGAAATTGGGTAGAAATATTAGGTTATAGTAGATTGATATTTTGATTAGTCTAAACTCACCTATGTTTATATTTTGGGATGAGTGGGAGACAATGTTTGAACCTGGGTTTTCTGGTCCCAAACAAGGACATTGAATTGCTACACCACACTGGGGTCTAATATAGAATTTTCCCCTAGAGGACATTTATCTGCAATTTATTCTATGATCTTCTAATGAAAATAACCCCTGGCCCCATCTTTTAAAGCTTACTATGTGTTTATATTTATTATAGATGCTAATATTGTGAAATAATTTAAAGAAGCTTACTGAACTTTTGAAAAACATAATGGGAATGGTACAATAACACAATATAATTGAATTTTTGAACATGATATCATAAGCTGTTATTTTCTAGAACATTGTTCTATTTGTCACTGTTATGGTGATAATGGTGTGTGTGTGTGTGTGTGTGTAACCTTAAAATAATTATGTTGGCAAAGAACTACATTGGTAAAAGGAATTTTAAAAAGAGAAATAATTTACAACTATTTCTAAAAGCATTTCTGATTTTGGGAGCTAGTAAGGTGAGGAAAACTTGAAAACATATATAAAAGAATTGGAGAGCTTTTTGATGAATTACTGCAGCTGAAATCCTGCACATGTCTAAACAAACAAGTTTCAATAAGCTAAGCATACAGCTGTGTGGACTATAAAAGAATACATTTGAAGTATCCCCCAGGAAGTGTTAAGAGTGTCATGTAATGATGCATCTTTTCACATGATTCCACTTCAAAATGGAAATGACAAGATCTCATCACATGTAGGTTGTAAAACAAGGTAAATTAAGAAAGCATTAGGAGTTGTTGTAATATACAAGCTACTCATCCAAAGCTTGATAAATGAAAACCTCTTAATCAGATTTAAATGGAATCTTCTGAAGGGGTAAAATAGCTTATGGGATTTGTTTGAAGGTGAAGGAGAGTTTCATTTGAAAGTCCATGAAAGTCACAACAGAGCTTATCATAAATAATTAGGGGAGATTAATTAAAAGAAAAATGTAATTTCAAATTTCAACGATTTCCAATTTGTTCTAAAACCCCAAAAGAAAACAATATCTGAGAACATTTTCCTACTAGATTTCTATAGGAAAAAACACATTAATAACAGTTTTCATATACACAAATATATACAGTACCTTTCATCCATTTAGCCTTGTCAGTGCTGTTGAGGATGAGATCTGTATGTGAGCCATGTGAGTTGAAAGCTCACTGCTATCATTAGTTCTGTTTCCCACATCTCAAATAGTTTGTATCAGGCAACCTGCTTTTTGATGTACACGATACACTCTGGAGTTTTGTAAAAATATTTTTTCTCTATAAAAATATATGTTGTCTTTGAGTATTGTACTCATTCAGAAGACTTGTGTGGGCATATTGACACAGTTGTTATTTATTTATGTTATTCATTATATTAATATGGCCATCCTTCTCACAAAAGGTGAGTTTTTGGGAAACAGACAAAAATCAATAAAATAACCAGCAATTCTAAAAATAATATTACAATTAAAATAAGGCAAGAATAAAGTGTTAGATATTTTACATAGTGGAACCATCTCAACAATGCCTCACTCCTTTGGGATCTGCCAGCTCGTGAGGAGAGCCCATATAAAAGGCAATTTATAGAGAATGGAATACTTCTAATAAGATTTTTAGTTAGTCAAGTAACAAGAGAAGGGTGTTCACTTTGCCCTTTATTATTTGTATTTGCTCTGGAAGTTTTGGCCAACAAGATCTGAAAAGGTAAAAAGATAATTGGGAACATCATTAATAGGATTAGTATTCCTATGCAGAATATATAAATTATAAAGTATAAAGAAGATGAAATGTTTTGCAGGTGGTGCACTAATAACAACTATGCAACCACAAAACTCTATATGGTAGTTGATCAAAGTAATCAAAGATTTTGGCAAGGAAAGATTTCTTGGTAAGGTTTCTTCAAAAGTGGTTTTTGTCATTATTTCCTTCCTAGGATTAAGAGAAGGTGGCTGGTCTAAGATTAGAACTCAGTGCCTACCCCATGCGTTAACCATTGTATCAAACTGGTTCTCTAAAGCACACTATAAAAATACTTCATTGGTAGTTAACATTTGGGATGGAGGGAAGAGAAGGAATAGAATAAAAGAGAGAGTCTGCTTGTATTTTTTTTCTATAGACATTTTTTTCTATTTTCTTAAAAAAAATAAATCCATCTCATTTTGGGGATTTTTATTTCAACCCTCACTTCTCATGCTAATCATATGGGGGGTGGAGTTTATAAAATAGCAATAATAATAGCAATTTAAAAATGATAAATGACAATTTAGATGGATTAGGGATTAAACGTCTATGTATGTAATTATACATTTCTCCCCTATTTTTGTTTCTCTTGGTGCTTTTTACTAAATAGCAAAAATAAAAAGATATAATAAAGAACAGGATATATATTTTTTAAAAACCACATGTTCTGATAGCAGCTTTGTAACATTATATTAAAGGAAGAAAGATTTCCCAGCTACACCTTGAAATATTTGGATCAGCTCTTCCATGCAAAACAGGTGCCCCATTATTATTAGAGATACTATGTCTCTGCAAGTGGTTTCATACTCTCAGACCAATATGATCAATAATGAGAGATTCTGTCAATTGTAGTCCAATAATATTGGAAGGGCCTTATGATACCTATTCTTTGCAGGAATTTCTGGGTTTTGGAATTACACACATTCATTTTTCTCCTGAGATTGTGACTTTCCAAATTATCTGGCCTTATTTCCTGTGAAGAACCAATGCATTTCAAATAAGAATCCTCTGTAGTTTCTATTAAAAGTAATGACATTTTATAGAATGCTGTCTATGCACATTTGGCCACTGTATTCAGTTTCTATAATCTTTCTGTACCTCCAAAGATTTTCTCCTTCAGCATGTAAGTCTGTGCTGATAAAGCAAGATGGATGCAAACCCTGGTATACAAGACCTTTCTTGCGTAGCATTTCGCTAATGCACAAAAGGGATATTAGATATGAAAGTCATCTCAGAAAGATTTTTCTGGCAGCAATTACAGTGTGCCTGTTAATACTAAGACTTGGGAGACTGAAGCATCTACCAGCTACACCAAATCATTCATGTCCCTAATTAACTGGAGAAATATTCTCAGTTAAAGTGGAGTTCCAATAAAAGGGAATTCAAATTATAATCCTTCTAACAATGAAGTGAAGATACCAAAGGCTTCGCTTCACTGAGGGGCTCAGAGTTGTGCAAAGAAAATTACACAAAAGCTAGTAAGTGACACTATATGCTATTCTATCACTTTGGGTTCATTCTCATCATTTCTTAAACAGGCATGGCATGTTACATGTTTCGTAGTCTTACACCATGTTGGATTAGTGCTGTGATGGCAAATTTGTGGCACATATACCAGAGGTGACAAGCAGAGCCCTCTCTGTGGGCATGCATGCCATTGCCAGCTGCTGTTTCAGGTTCCATTGCATGCATGTGCACAAGTGAGCTGATCTCTTCTGAGTTCTGGCATGTGCATGTGCTCTGGCCAGCTAGTCTTTGGCTGAAGACATGCTGGAACCCGGAAGAGATCAGCTGGCTAGTGTGCATGTGCATCGGAACGGCTGTCCATGCATGCATGCATGTGACAGAACCCAGAAGAGCAGCTGACCACTGCATGCATGAGACCGGTCAGCTGCTCTCTTCCGGGTTCCAGTGCTCTGCCGCACACACTGCTCCAGTTTCAGCACTCGCTGCCAAAAAGGTTAACCATCACTGGATTAGTGACACAAAGCAAAGATACAGCGAGTGGGGTTTGCTACCAGTATGGAAACCAGACATTGAAATGATCTCTCAGCTTCTTAAATACAATTTTATTCCTTCTAAGTTTTCGTCTTTTCATTATGTGGATAATCAATGTTTCATAGCTATTTTGTTTTTCATTAGGGGAACAGAAACAGAAGGACAAATAATTTGCTGTTCTTGTTATGATCTTTGATCACTGAATGAGACATTCAACATCTCATACATATTCATATTTCACAAGTGCTGTATTGCATTAATTTTTTAAATATCTTCAATTTTAAACAGCTGGCAATTTTTTTTCATTTAGAAAGGTTTCTAGGGTTTAGAAAGAAAGCCTAAATATAGAAAGCACTATCAAATTATAGAAAAAATAGCAAAATCAGAATAATGTGATTTGTGTTTCATAAAATGTTGGGGGAGTGGGAGAATAGTGGCATCTGATCTGGTGAAGATGATCTTTATATGGAAGACATTTTCCATCCAATTGCAACCATTAATTAATTTAATGTGTTTCTTCATTCCATCACTCTTAATTATATGTATGGCTGGATTTTAAGTAAACTCATGCAGAAAAAATATCCAACAGTATTAATTATAAGCAAAAAAAAAATGCTTTTCACTCAAAAGTCAACATCTGAGCTCATTTTGAATCTCCAAACCTATGTTTTGTATTCTCATAGTAAAGGCATTTCAAATCAGAGGATTTAAAAAGTCAAACTCTTTATCAAAATGTTGTACCTATTTCTATTGTTTTCTTCAACCCAGGGTTGCTTTATTACTGCCTTCTCAAAGTGTGGAATATGCCTTTGGGATAATACAAGGAATCCATCCCCACTGCTCAAGGGATATGGCCTTGTTTACCAAGTCTGTTTTCAAATAAATAAATAAATAAATAAATAAATAAATAAATAAATAAATAAATAAATGAATGAATGAATGAATGAATGAATGAATGAATGAATGAATGAATAAATAAATAAATAAATAAATAAATAAACAAATAAACAAACAAACAAATTATATATATATATATATATATATATATATATATATATATATATATATATATATATATATATATATATATATATATATATATATATTCAGATTGGTAAAGAGGGACACCTTTGACTTGGGGGGGCTTGATTAAAAATTTTATACAGAGCAACAAAAAATTTCATACAACGCAAAAATAGTATTGTAATATTTTTTTTATTTCAACATAACTACAATTTGCAAATATAATACATTTATTTACATTTATATTTATTAAATATATTTACAAAAATAATGTACAGTATAATTTTATTCTTTGGCATATTGGTAAAACCATTTTTAAAAATTCTATACTCAATACTTTGAAATGTATTGTGCATAGAATTTTTAAAAATAGTTTTACTTCAATTTATTCTGTGTGGACTAGTTTGAAATGTTTTACTTCAATTTATTCTGTGTGGATTCTTTTTTTAAATTGTCTTAGACTATTTTAAAAAATATTCTATCCAAAATAAATTGAAACAAACCATTTTTAAAAATTCTATGCACAATATTTTGACACACTTCCCTCCTTGCTAGGTTTTTTTAAAATGGTCCCCATTACTCTTCATTGTAAGGCAAGAAGAATGTTACTATCTAACTATGATTTAGAGACTCAATCTCTGCTTTTATCTAGTTATTTTACTGTTAACATTAAGTAGCTTTTAGGATTCTTTTCATCAACTTTTCTCTCCATCTAAAGCAGTGTTTCTCAATCTTGGTCCACCTGAAGATGTGTGGACTTCAACTCCCAGAATCTGCCAAGCCAGCTGGCTGGGGAATTCTGGGAGTTGAAGTCCATGCATCTTCAGGTGGACCAAGGTTGAGAAGCACTGACCTAAAGGAATCAGATTCTATCCCTGGTTGCTCATCCAAGGAGACGTGATATTAATCCACAGGTATAGGAACCAAAAACCTTTTGCTCCCCCAAGACCCCCCCCCCATTGAAGCAGTGAGAATGACCATGCTGTCTCCAGAGAAAGGATGGTTAATGTACAGGTAGTCTTTGACTTACGACCACAGCTGAGCCCAAATGTTTTGTTCCTAAGTGAGACATTTGTTAGATGAATTTTGCCCCATTATACTACTTTCTTGCCACAGTTCTTAAGTGAATAACTGCAGCTGATAAGTTAGTAACATAAGTGAATCTGGTTTCCCCATTTGACTTTGTCAAAAGGTCACACAAGGTGATTACATGACCCCAGGACACTGAAACCATCATAAATACAAATCTGTTGCCAAACATCAAAATTTTGATCACGTGACCATGAGGATGCTGCAATGGTCACTAAGTGTGAAAATGGTCGCTAAGTGTGAAAAATGGTCATCAGTCACTTTTTTCAATGCTATTGTAATTTTGGTCACTAAATGAACTGTTTGAAAGTTAAGGCTAGCTTGCATTATAATGCCTTACATTTTCAAGAGAGAAGTTAAACTCCTTATTAGAATTGAAATAGAAATGAATAGAGTAGAGTAGAGTAGAGTAGAGTAGAGTAGAGTAGAGTAGAGTAGAGTAGAGTAGAGTAGAGTATAATAGTTTATTAGCCAAGTGTGATTGGACACACAAGGAATTTGTCTTTGGTGAATATGCTCTCAGTGTACATAAAGAAAAATAAAATAGAATACATTCATCAAAAATCATAAGAAGCACTCCAAGTCAATCCAGAATGATGTAGATGTTAATACAAAGAACTGAGCAAATTAAAATGGTGAAATTAGTCCCAGGGAAATATTTTTCAAAGAAACCTTGAGCTCCTCACGTGCCACCATTTTTCCCACACAAGCCGACCTCCAACCTCCGTGCCCCTCCCATCCAGGAAATCCAGAAAGGAACAGTCACTACTTTTCTAGCCAAAGTATTTCCTGGAGCTTTATGGTACTGGGTCATCTTTTCTTATAAAAGAAAGTAAAAGGGGAAGGAGGGTTCCATTTTCTTGCTTTAATGTTTTAATATCTTCAATGAAAGTATTGAGACATAGAGAGGAGTTAGACAGAGTGTCTTTTGTCTTGCCCCGGTTAGGATTTCTTAAGCAAATCCACTGCGCTTTCAACATGAAGCCAAAATCGGGACTTTTTAAAAATGCCGTGGGACAAATTGTTAGAAATCGTGACTGTCCCGCCAAAAGCAGGACGTCTGGTCACCTTAATGTAGTATTTAAAATTAGCATTTTAAACTGAAATTCAGGGAAGTTCAATATTCCTATATTCATATACAGCTGGTGTCAAAAATTTTGTACCATTATATTTAACTGAGTTTTAGTCTGAGTTTTATAGTCTCTCTCCTAGAGTGGGAAACTCACATGCCTCCTTTTCACACTGATCTATCCTTATAGAATAGAAATGTATTTATCCAAATTTACTGTTAGTTCTCTGAATTTCACTTTGCTCCACCTGCTTGATGTACTTAGAAAGGTCAAGATAGCCTATTAGGACAAGTGGGAGGCAAAATTGGCATGTGACATCATTATTGATTTTCTTTCTTTCTGTTCTTTCCAAAACCAACATAATAGTGTCTGGTAGCATCATTTTTGGACTATACAATTTATGTAAAAGCATAGATTTTGTGAGTTACACCTCATATCATTTGATGCAATGAAGTAGCTAAACTGATATAAGATGTAGAGTGGGAATGAAGTGGCAGGAGGAGGCTGTCTTAAAGAAATGGAGAACAGAAGACAGGGTAATCATGGTCATGAAAGTTATATGTGAGTCAGATTGCAAGCACCATATCAGTTAACAATTTGAATATGCTTGTTAAGACCTTCAGAGAGCACATATTTTTGACTTTTTTGAAAAGTTTCTTGATTAACCCTACTGGCAAAGTTTCTTTCTTCCAAGATGGCTACTTTGAAATTTGTGAATGGGCTATTCTTAAAGGTTAAAATATTCCAATTTTTACTTTGTCTTTGAGTTCTGGTATTGGATATGTCCACTGATGCTTCTCTGCAAAGGTTGAATGTTTGTCCAATATGATATCTAGAAAGTGCAAAATGGAACCATCAGTCTAACAAATGTTATTATAGATATAAAGTTACTATAGATATAACGTTTCAGCAACAGGGTGAGTAGGCTGATTTAGAATTTATACTGGGATTAAGTGGGTGAGAAAAATAACAGATGCCAGAAGACAAAGTGGATATGCAGATATAAGTTGCACACAAGACATATTATGCAAGTAAATATGATTTCGAAATATAAAAGCTTAAGCCTCTTGCTTGAAAAGTAGAAGCATACTATTTTGTTATATTGTACTATAATAGTTTATTTGATTCTTTTTGTTAGTTTTTATTTTTTTAAATGTGGTTTTATATTCTGTAATCCATGAGTCACTATGGGCGAATAGGTGGCAATATAAATTAAATAAATGAAGTCATGAATAAATAAATAAATAATGCAGCTACAAATCTACTCTAAAAATCCATCACATTATTTTCTATGTTTCTAAATAGTCCCTGATTAGGTATGAGTTAATCTTTGTTTAATGTTTGTAACTGCATGTTTCTCCATTTGTCATTACATAGTGACAAAACTACCTGACAAGTTTATGGAACAAACTTATGGAACAAGTTTTTTATGGAACAAGTTTCTCTTGTTCCATAAAAAAAGAAAAATCATTCACTTGGCATAACCCCAGCACAGCCCTTGTATGGGAAGTATACAATCTTGTTTCAACATGCCAGCCTTTTTCTTCAAGCAGGAAATCTGGTATTTCACATTTGATCTTGAGGTATACACAGTTAAAAAAGAAATATTTTATTTGTTGGTCTGCAATGATTGATATGATGATGATGATGACGCCAACAACAACAATAGTGGCAAAATGAACATATGCTCTTCTCAAGCAAAAGCTTTATTTTATTAATTTATATTTTATTTTCACAGATATTTAAACTAGCCCTACCATCAAAAGAAAATTCCTGATTAAGACCTGAATTTAGACTATACTTAATTAGAAAGAGTTATTTTAGAAGAATGCCTAGGCTAATACATTTTATTTTTTGTCTTGATTAGTATTTCAAAAATAATTAAGACTTCTGTTTCAAGGAAAAAATATTAATCTGATAATCAACCTCCACTATTCTTTATTTACATTAGCAGGAAGTAGATTGATTGCTATTAAAATCTTTTTTTTTTAGTTTGAGATTCCAGAATCTTTTGATTTACTGTATTGTTACCATAATTACCAAGAAAAAAAAATCTACAGACAATGAATCAGAATCACAACTAAATGATGTACAGCAAACATACAACAAACATATATTTAGAGCAAAACAAAATTTTGGGGTTTATAGTTTGCCTTTTTTCCCTATATGTGTCATTTAATTTGTCAAAAGATAATTTCGTTCTATCATCTAGCTAATTAAGTTATGAGGTGCTCCAGAGGTGTGAGTTAAAATCTTGCTTTTCATTTTATGGAAAATTCCTTTTATATAAACACCTCCAGATAAATTCCAGAAAAGGTTTTCAAGCATCCTTAGAATAAGGTTAAAAAAAGAAGAAGAAGGATCTCTTTTGTGAGAGTTGAAAACTATTTAGAAACTAAAAGAGTGGCTGTCTCATCCTTTTACGTGTCAAGGATTTCCTCCTTTTTTGTGTTGCTGCTCTGTTAACTGCAGCTTCTTGTGTATCAAAGGATTGCATGTTTTCAGCCATCAATTTGATCTTTTTGATGCTTCTTTGTACTGGTACTCTGTTCAATGAATATTATGCATTTTCTTTACATATAATCTTGTTTCTCTTCTAACTTATTTCTTGGAAATTATCTAGTTAGTCTTTAATTTAAAACTATTTTTATTTCAGTTCGATAACATAAAAGGATTTCTGGTTTTTAAAGAGAAAGTTGAATGGTCCAACAATAAATCCCATTTGTATATCAAAAGTTGGGATGAACAAAATCAGATAAGCAGTCTAACTGAATTATGATTTTAGCTATAATGCTTGAGCATGTTTTCTTCTCAATTTTCATGGCACACACACATCACATATTTTGCACTATTATAAATGTGTCACATTTTATAACAGATAAACTTTTTAGAGCTGTTTGCATCACAGCATCTATTAAATAAACATTACCATTAAAGTAAAAAAGGGATAAATAATATTTTTTTTACAAGTGATGGATGAAATTGGACTTCCTGACTAAGCTTTTATAAGAGCTGCACGCACTATGTATCTTCTGTAGCATTATGTTGCTTATCAAACAGAAAACATTTAATTAGAGGTGATAAGGTTAGAGTTTCCTCTGAAAAACCTTCAAAACATCTTAATGAGTTTGCATTCCAGGAATTGCTTTAAAAACCTTGTAGTTTTGTATATTTGAGACAAAAATTCCTTGTTCTGGAACTTCATTAATATCTACTCCTTCTCCATCACAGTTAATTCATTCAAGACCATTAAGCATCACATTTTGATCATTTTATACCTGACCCTATGATTTTTTTCTAAGGGCAGATATATAAAGTTAGTCTAAATCCTTTGTTCTTTATTATTTTCTTAAATTATGAAATTAATTACAAAATGTGTACTTAAAACATTAAATGGTATGTTTGAATAAGTCTGGAAGTCTGGTTGACAGTTGCCAAAAGTCCATCATTCAAAAAGTCATCTAACTAAGATCGTTGGTTTTCACCTCACATTTTTAAGAATAGGGTTACATATTCATTGATAGACAAGATGGAAAGTTTTCAGCAGTGGTTTGTTCTCCAAGTTTGTTTCAATTTAGTTTCTGGATGTTTCGTTACCAGACTAGGTAACATCATCAGCAGAATTTTCTTGTTCTATTTTCCTTAGCTTATAAATGTCTTGTATGTCAGTATGGGCAGTTATTAGTTGAATGGTTGTTCGTTTTGAGCTATATTTAAATTCTGAGCATCTGATTGATTGTCTTGTTGATTGGTCATTCAAATAGTCTGATTTCTTAGATGGAAAGTTCTCTGATGCTGAAATAATTTCTAACTAGAAAAGCCTTGAAAATTTTAACTAACTTTATTAAATTTGAAAAGTGATAAAATGCAAAATTAACAAAAAAAAATCAGGAGGAGGGAGTGGGGGATCAAGAGAAAAAAAATAAAAGGTTTATTTGTTTGTTTGTTTATTTATTTATTTAGCTTATTTGCACATGGCAACTCGAGGTGGCTTACAGAATATAAAAACCTCATTTAAAGCAATAAAACTAATAAAAAACAATCAAATACATTAATATAATATAATAAAATCATGTCTCACCCTCCATCCCCCATTCTGGTGACCGGACATCATGCGAGCCATTTAATGGACTCCATCCTGCTTTGGTTTCTCCTGGTTTGACCGCAGAGCCAGGTCTTCAGTGCTTTCTGGAAGAGTGTTAGAGTGGGGGCCATTCTAATCTCTGGGGGAATGATGTTCAGAGAGAGAGAGCCACCACGGAGAATGCCCTTCTTCTGGGTCCCACCCCCTAGCCTCCCTGCTCTAATGGTTTGGATAGATGTGACCGGCAAGAGATGGTCCCTCAGATAACCTGGTCCCAAGCCATGAAGGGCTTTAAACGTGTTAACCAGCACCTTGAAATGCAAAGTTAAAAAATGACTGGAAAAAATGGAAAAAAGACACAGAAAAGAAATGATTTCTGACTTTCTTCAATATAGATACAAATATATAACAAACTAACCTGTTATTCCAAAGCAAAAACTTAGAAATATATAAATTAAACCAAAATCAAAATAATGCTACAATTATATAATAAAATAACCTCTTATTTTCAATTTAAGCCTAAACATATACAAATATAAAATATATGTTTCTAATAATAACTATAAAGGTACATAATTTATATAATTGTAATAAATATAATTATTAAATCTTAAAATCAAAATCAAGAAGTCTAAAACTAGTCCAAAAATATTTTGGTGAAAAAGTACAATCATTGTCCCAAACATGTGATGAAATGTAACATGTGACATCTGTGTATCAAAAGGAAGCATAAAAAGGGTGATACAAGCTCAAGTCCTCCTTCCCTCCTCCCTCCCTCCCTCCCTCCCTCCCTTCCTTCTGGTTTTTTTCTTTGTAAATCCTGTTTTGGTAATCTCTGTGACCCTTGGTAATTCTCCTCTATCCCAATCTCACATCTTTTCTCATTATTAATTCACATTTTGGCTTGTGCATTTCAATTCCATATTTACTAGTAACTTTCTTGGGAAAAGACTTTTCAAGTTTCATTGGCAAACCAGACTTCTGTAAAATGCTGATATATTTCATTTTGATATAATTAAGGTTTATTTAGATCATTTTTGTTTGCCAAAATATATTTCCTTCCTTCCTTCCATCCTTCCTTTTTCTTCTTCTCTTTTATAAGTGGTATTTTGATTTCAAATATACAATTTAGTTATAATGGGTAGAAAAGAGTATTTTCTCCTGATATCCCACAAGGTCAAACAATAGGTGAACTATTTTTCAGATAGAACCATTTGTCTTGCCTTTGATTCCCTATCCAGTCAACTGGAAAACGAGGTTTAGATGTGCCTGAAGATAGTCAGGAAACTCAATGTACTCCTGATTAAGAAATTAAATAAGAAGCATGAGAGTGCAAATGTCTTTACAGATGAATATTAAAGAGGTATTTATAGAACTATTTGTGTTCCATCTCATTTTTGCTTGTCTGCTAGTCTATTTTTTCAATATCATTTCTTAATGTTTAAATTTAAATGTGGCTTATTTTAAATACTAACCTAAATAGCTTTCTGATATGCTGTTTGAAAATATGAATTGCTAATTTAATTTTTTATTCTGATATTGAAACTATATTTCCAAAGACTATGAATAGACATCTTCTCTAAACCCTGATTCAAATATGCAACTGTAAATTGCAGATTAGGACAACTAACAGATTCTTTATTCATTCCAAGAAACAATAATAGACTATTTTTACAGGAAGATCTCTCATGAAATATTATAACCCACAGCAATGCTAAATTTCCCCTTTTAATTTCTACTATTGAACTATACTTAGTTGTTATTTTTTGTAAAATATAAAAAGGACTATTAAAGTGTATAACTCAAGAAGTTACTTTTCACACAGATGAGAAGAAATAACTGATAATGCAATGCAATACTATTTGTAAAATAAATTTCACAATGGCAGTAGACATTTTGCTTATTCTATGTTCATAACAATTGACTAGAGATTCAGAAACTTAACCAAAAATGACTTATCCAGCTATGGCTCTTCATGGATATTAATAAATAATAAGCTGTATATAAATAATAAATAGGGGACACAGAATTTGTTTTTCCCCAAAAAAATCTGATGTACAGTAATAAAGAACCCACTGTAATCCAATTAATGACATGTATGATTGTGTCAGTATATAAGAGGGCTTATAAAAGCATCAGCTATTGCTTTCTGTTGATCTGGATCAAAATTAAATATGATGAATCTTAATCAAGATAATTTAGTACAAATTTTCCATTTAAAATAACAGGGATCAACCTTTCTCACTTCACACTACAGCTAATATCTGTCCTTCTCTTTCTTCTTCTCTTCCGGCTCCTACTCTCACTTTTCCTTCTATCTTCCTCTCTCTCTACCTATTCCCCTTCCTCTTCTTTCTCTCTCTCCCCCTCTCTCTCTTTTGAGAATTGTAATTCTTTGCCATCATCATGGTTCTAATTTACATTGAGTTCTGCATATTTGCAAGTTAATTGCCCCCCAAATAATGTAACACCTCCCCCCACACAAAATAAATCAAGACAACCTAAATTACATTCATGGATGGCAATCTGGAGGAGAATTATTAAATTGCTATTGGACTTCCTTTCAGATATAATTTCATATGACTGAATATAAGCCCAGCATTCTAGACACCTTGACAGATTCAGGAGTCTTTTTGGAACACTGCATAAATAGTTCAACACTGAAATGTGCAACTAAACAAATATTACATTTTTTATGGCAACATTATACTGAAATAAAGAAGAACAGTTCCAGAGGCAGAAGGCAATATTATTTTCCTGATGTGTAGCACATCTGGATAAAAAGCCTTTTGGGAACTTCACGTATACAGTATAAGCTTGATTATCTTGAAAGAAAGCTGAGTTATTAAAAAAAGAGTGAAACAGCCTTGTTCAATATTTTTTTCCCCCTGTAAATGGAACATTTACATAATGTTGTAACTTTCTACGTAGTTTTTGCTTCATTCATATACCTGCCCAGTGAAGCAGTTTTGACTCCAAGTCATTGATTCCCTTTAGTAATAAACAGTTTTCTATTGGTTAATGTTTGGAAACTGATAGGAAATGATCGTTTATGTAATAAGAAAGGGTGTAGGTATAGGAAACCCTGTGGTTCAGTATAATTAATTCTCCTTTATATTGTGGATGAGGATGGTCACATTTGCTCTTGAACATTTTGAATGTTTCTATTTCCTTTTGATACAGTTCATAAAATTTAACATACACTGCTAGGAAAAAAAGAATCCCAATTGCCTTATTTCCATAGATGTCAGTGTCCTCTTAAGCAGTTAAAACATAGTTTTGAGCGATAACTGTTTTTGCCTAACAACCTAAGTGCTAGATAAAACCTACTTTTTAACACTATTTATGCTACATTTATTTCCGTGTGCATATTTGTCACAGCCAAATTACCTCTTTTCAATTGCAACCGATAGCTAAAAGAGAAAGGGGATACTAATTGCACTTTTTACCAACCCTGTCTCCATCTATGTATTTTTTTAGACTGCAATAATGCTATCATTTTTTATAGTAATTGATTTGGTTTTCTTCATAGTAAGAATAGGATAAAGACATTAGATTCAAAGATACATTTTTAATTACATTCTAGTGATACCAGGCAGAACAAATCACATTGAATTAGATAATGTTTGATGAAAATAATTTGATTGGAAAGTTAGATTTTTCACAAGCACGTTAGGAAATTGAACATAAGTTTTCTCCTTCCTATAATCAATTTTTCTATAAAATTCTCTAATTTCAGGTTTCCTTCAATTTGATTCCTAGAAGTATTGTTTTAAAAGATGCATCAACAGAAAGTGTTCAAGGATACTTAGCAGCTACTCACAGTTTAAGCTAAAGTTTAAACTAACAACAATAAATTTTCTGCTACAGCAGGGCAAAGAAAATAACAATAGAACAAAATACCAGAGAGAGAGAGAAAGAGAGAACAGATTTTAACAAAAATCAGAATCTTTAAGAGTTAAGGCATATACTAGTAATATTAGTGGCACAGTAGCAATAGTAGCAATAGCAATAGGACTTATATACCACTTCACAGTGCTTTACAGCCCTCTCTAAGTGGTTTACAGAGTCAGTCTATTGCCCCCAACAATCTGGGTCCTCATTTTACCCACCTTGGAAGGTTGGAAGGCTGACTCAGCCTTTAGTCAGTAAGAATCGAAGTCCTGGAATGAGCAGTGAGTTAGCCTGCAGTACTGTATTCTAACCACTGTACCACCTAATAGTGTACTTGTAGTAGAAATAGTAAATTATAGTATAGTATGAGCAATAGTATATATTATAATAATAGCATAGAGCACTGTATTTATTTATTTGTTTGTTTCTTTGTTTACAGGTGGTCCTTGACTTACAACCACAATTGAGCCAACATTTCTGTTGCTAAGCGATTATTAAGTGAGATTTGCCCTATTTGATGACTTTGCTTGCCACAAAGTCATCAAATGTTAAGTGAATCACTGCAGTTAGTAACATGGTTGTTAATTGAATCTGGCTTCCCCATTGAGTTTGCTTGTCAGAAGGTTGCAAAGGGTGATCACATGATTCCAGGACATTGCACATTGCAACCACCATAATTATGAATCAGTTGGCAAGCAACCAAATTTTGATCACATGACCATAGGGATATTGCAACAGTCATAAATGTGAAAACAGTAATAAGTCACTTTTTTCAGTGCCATTATAACTTCAAATGGTCACTAAACAAATGGTTGTAAGTTGAGGATTACCTGTATTTATATCTCACCTTTATTATTTTTATTGGTGGAAAATATACCCAACATACCTTGTTCCTTCTATTTTCCTTGCCACAACAACCCTGAGATGTGAATTGGGTTGAGAGTGTCTAGCCTAAGAACACCCAACTGGCTTTCATGCTTAAGGTGGAACTTAGATTTATGGTCTCGTGCTTTTTAACCTGGTGCCTTAGGCACTAGACCAAACTGACTCTCATTTTGCATATTTTTCCATCTTCCTAACCATTATGGGAGAAATAACAATATAGTTGTTTAGAGTCCAATGTTTTTCATGGATCGTTTGAGCTTGAGACAATCAAATTGAGTGTAGATGAAAAAGAACATGTGGCAAGGTATATACAGTGATAAAACTAAGAAACCCACCCCAAGTTATAAGTGATGTGGCTATCTTAAAGCCTAGTGATCCAATGTTAAATGTAACTGTTGGCCACCAAGAAATATGTCACATTTGAAGATTCAGTATTGTTGATATGGAGATTATCTAAATTGCTTCTTAATAATTTTGCCCTGAAACCAACTATAAAAAGTATGAGTTAAAATTCACATATGATCTCATGCTAGAGGGGTTCCAGTGGAACTGGGAGTTAAACTGCCGATCTGCTGCACAGTCAGGTCGAGCTCTTAGTCACTTTTTGGAATAGAAAGGTGACTGAGACTCTGGATAAGATTGCGCCCATGGAACCTCTCCTCACCAGTAAACCACTCTGCCCTCAGTGGTATGCAGAAGAATGGAGAGGAATTAAATGGATGGAGAGTGCCACTGGCGGAAGACAAAGGATGATGAACTCAATCGAACACAGGTGTTCGCTCCTGTTAAGGCCTACCTTGTGGCAATTCAGTCAGAGAAGTGAAATACTTTTCTGCCTTAATTACATTTGCAGATAATTGACCAGTGACCATCTTTAAAATGAATTGGTTCTTCCTGGGCAAGAGGTCCACCTGAAGGGGTGTGCTGAGAAATTTGCAGATTTTATGAAATCACTTGACTTCATTTGCAGTTAGATGCCGGCATGGTTGATGGTCCAGTATAGGTCTCTGAGGCAGGTTCTTGCCTTGTTATCTGGGAACAGTTTGACCTTGTTGCTCCTGAGGAAGTGGACAGGATCCTAGGGAGTATGTGCGCAAGCATCCATGCCCCTCCTGGCTTGTCAAAGGTTCCTTGGAGATGACAGGTGGTGGACTCAGGTGGTGATTAATCATTCCCTAGAGTAGGGAATAGTGTCCCATAACTTTAAGGGGACTATGGTCTTTCCTCTTCTCAAGAATACGTTGTTGGATTCCATCCTGTTGGATAATTTATCCAATATTCACTTTTTTGGGGAAAATTCTTGAGAAGATGGTTGTGTGGGAGTTCCAGATGTTTCTGGATGAAATGGATTATCTAAACTCCTACCAGTCTGGATTCAGGCCTGGATATGGGACAGAAGCAGCATTGGTTGTGCTTTTGGATGATCTCTAGCAGGAGTGGGGTGTGGGTAGTGCATCCATCCTTACTCTACTTGACTTCTTGGCAACTTTCAGTACAATTGACCAAGGTATTCTTCTGAAGAAACTTTGAGGGCTGGGGGGGGGGGCCTCTATGCTATCCTGGTTCACTTCCTTTCTCTGTAACCACTATTAATAGGTAAGAGATCCAGCCCTTTCCCACCACTTTGCAGTGTCCCAAAGGCTTCAGTACCTTCACTGCTCCTATTCAACAGCTACATGAAGGGATTGGGTGAGATCATCCCTCACCATGGACTGAGGTATAATCAATATGCTTATGATACTTAGCAGTATATCTTAGCCCATGGTGAGTTAAGCGATGTCATGATCTCCCTCTTGCAGTGCCTGGAGGCTGTTAGGGACTGGATGGGAGCAACAGGTTGAAACTGAACCCTGGCAAGACCAACATTGCCCCAAAAAGAACCTGTTTATAATCTGGGGGTTTTCCTGGACTTGCAATTCCTGCTCAAAGAGTAGGTGGCAGTCATGACCAGGAGACCCTTTGTACAACTGTGGTTGTGAGCCAATTATGCCTTTTCCTGGACCAACAATCCCTACTCACTATCTCTTATGCCCTAGTTACCTCCCGTCTTGATTATTGTTAGAATATTCATGACAGGGAGAGACATGGAAACAAAGTCAGCCAATGAATAGGCATAGCAACTAAGTCAACCAATGAGAGCTTAAACAGATATGAGTCTATGCTGACAATTGAAACTGAAACAAGACTGATCTCTGTCTGCTCTGAACTCTGAACTGAAAACTCCTCTCTCCTGTACTGTTACATGTGTTTGCTTGTAACTACTACTATGTTAGAGAAAACCTATATTGGTAGTGTACATTTATCTTCATGTGTTAATATGTATATAAAGAAGTTAATGAATCCAGCTGAATCAGTTATCTGTGCGTGCTTTCTGGAAGTGATTTTCTGCAACAAACTCTGACAACTATTTCAATGCAGTCTACATGAAAATGCTGCTCCTGAAAAGCATCCGGAAGTTGGTGCAAAATGCATGGTTTGTGCAGACCTTGCTGTGCACATCTTTCACTTGCGGGAACTGCATTGGTTGCCAATTTGCTTCCAGGTCAATTCAAAGTGCTGGTTGTCACCTTTAAAGCCCTTCAAGGCTTGGGACCAAGTTATCTGAGATACCATCTCTTGCTGGTCACATCTACTCAACCCACTAGAGCAAGGAAGCAAGGAATGTTGTGGGACCCATCCCCTAAGGAGATACATCTGGTGGGACAAAGGGCTTTTTCCATGGTGGCTTCCTCTCTCTGGAAATCATTCCCCCAGATATTAGACAGCCCCCCCTCTAACAGTCTTTTGGAAGGCTCCAAGATGTGGTTTTGTCAGTGGGCCTGAGAACCCAGAACAGGATGAAGCCCATTAAATGGTTAGTATGAATGTGTGTTGTCACCGGGGTAGGGAGTTATTTTTTTAATGATTTTTCTTTTTATTCTCTTTATTTATTTTATATTATGTACTTATATCCTTGTAAGCTGTCTTGAGTCACCATGTGCAAGTCAGTGGGAATATAAATTTTTCTAAATACATAAATAAATAATTTATCTTAATTAGTAGTATAAATGAGCAACCTGAATGGCTTATTTTGGGGGTGAGGGTAGGGGAATAGCCTCAAATGTCAAATATAACTACATTTAATGACCAGTTTTTCAATAAAATCTATGCAAATATTGACTGGGTTGGTCTAGGAGATGAATAATTTCTACTTATTTTCCCAAAAGGTGTTGGGAAAGTTTATTTAGTCTTTTATTATCTTTTGCAAGCCTGGTGTGCTTAGGGTGGCAGTTGATTTTTCAAACAAAAAACACATCCCAAAAGCTTCTTGGATGACTATAAGACTTCAAAAGGAAGCATGGAGGCACAAATGTTTACTGTGTGTAACAGAGATGTGTGAATTACTTAAATTATGGTAATCACTAGGCATCAAAACTTTAATAATGTATGGCCCTTTTGGAGGGAATTAACAAACCTAATCATGTTACTGAATGTTATGCTGCTCCCTCAGCAACCAAGAAAAAAAACCACGTAACTCCATTTTGTAGAATTAAGAGTACTTTTACTGGTTATGAAAGGATAGCAGCTAAGCAAAGCAAGATCTGAGGCAAAAGCACACGAAATCATACATATCAATATGTGACCAAACCCCCCCCCCCGGTGAACCTCATCCCACTGTCTAATCTGCTAATCCCTTAGGTGTCATGTGAGTTCCATCTTCAAGGAGCATCATCAGGTTGGTATACAGGACAGTTGGCCTTGACCGAGCCACCAAGCACTAATCTCCAGCATGCGCAGTAGACAGTGAGACCAAAACTCCCTTTTTACAATCTCTTCTGTACTTAAACTTCCCCTCCCAAATACCAAGCCCCCTCCCCGTTTCAATGGCAGCCAAAAGCAAATAGCAAAACAGAAGCTGACAAATGCAGTGTAGCATAATATGAACCAAGCACATTGAGAAGCCAAAAGCAAACAAGCAAACAAAAAAATAAGTATATGCAGGGGAGGAATGGGGAAGAGGTGAAGGGAAAGAGAATAGATAATCCAATCTGGGAAAGAATGGAAAACAGAAAGATGAAAATATTCAAGAGTGTCACAGCTTTGTTCTTTTGAATTTAATTGAAATTGAAATTTTATTTTTTTACTGCAAGTCTATATAGTACTCTCGTATTTGAAACCTTACCTATCAGAGCCCAGACCAAAATAACAACAACAAAAAGGTAAGTATCAGTGTGCTTAAATAAATCATTTGCTACTTCTAAATGTGCATCTCTGATTTATTCAGCCTGACATATTTTGAACCCTTCCTCTGTAGTTAGAGTTAGTGTAGCCTCTGGCCAGCATTGTGCATTAAACTTCAGCAGAAAGCACTTTGCATTTTGAATGTTGCTGCCATCAAGCACCAAATGTTTCTGTGACAAACAGGATGGCCAGAAGGTTTTTCTGGCTATAATATCCACCATGCTGGCTGTTCCTTGAAAATAAAGATGTCATTCAAATGCAGGCAAGGCTTTGATGCCTGAAGAACATAACTGAATTGTAAGAATGGCACCAATCCTTCCTTTTATATCACAAGGAAATCAACATTTAAACATTAAAATGATCAAGGATTTCTGAAATTAAAAACTGTATGTTTTGTCTGTTGTAGAGATCATTGCAGAAGGACAAAAATAAGCCAAGGAAACAACCCTGGATTGTTCTCTTAACATCTGCAGCATTTGCCTGAAGAAATGCCATTCTTAGTCAGCTGACAGGACTCTGTATGTCTAGCAGGATGTATTGACTCTCCTTCCCTGAAACAGAGTTAAAAATAAAAGCTGTGTTATACTCTCTGGTTCAAACCTTGAATGGGGACTCTCCATAATATTTTAGAAAATTTGCTGTTGGGCATCATTCAGTGTCTAGTATTTTGAGATGACACTGCTATCAGGCTAATGTGCCAAGTGGCTCAGCTGAAGCTTATGTGTCAAAAAGGAACCTCTCAAAGAAGGGCACCAAACCTACCTTCAGGTCTTGCCTGACCCAGCCTAAATTGCCTTTTTGTTCTGTTCACACAACGATCAGTATTATAGAAAATGCATTGGAAAAAGTTATCCCCAGAGTAAAAAATAAGGACAGTGATTTTTCAAAATAAAAGGTGTTTTTCATTGCTTCGGGTAACTCATTATCAATAGAGAAAAATAATTTATATCTCAATATTCTCTGCAGAATATCCATCCATCCATCCATCCACCCACCCATCCACCCATCCACCCACCCACCCACCCATCCAATTGAAGCTATGTTTATATGAGTGTGTGTATATGGAACAAAACTGACAAAGTTCAAAATATTTACAAGTGTTGCAGCAGCAGAAACTCTAAAAAAATGTTCCTTGCTTTCCTGTTTTTCATCTTAAAACCAGACTATCGGCCATCCAACTTACAGCAACATTGAGAAAGACAGAAAACAAGCATGATTTTCAAAATACTTCTCAAAAAATATTTTAAAAGGTCTCATCAGGGTTTCTTCTATGAAACAACAAAAACAGTACCTGAAAAAAATCAGCTTATTAGAACCAATTGTTAGAACATCTTGTATTTCACTATGAAAGCTCATAAACAAGACAAAAGTCGAGAAGAAAATGTGATATAAATTGATCGCCATTGACAAATACAAATACTGTCTGTCTGTCTGTCTGTCTGTCTGTCTGTCTGTCTATCTATCTATCATCTATCATCTATCTATCTATCAACAATAACAGGACAGAAGAGCATCCCCATTTCTGATCACCCTATTAAAATCTCAGCTAATAACAGCAAGGACATGATCAACTGGAAAATTATACATAATAGCAATGATTTGCAAGCCATTAGGGGGGGAAATCAGTTGCAATGTTCAGAAGACTCAAAATACTAGAAATTATGCTACTTAAACAATGCCAAATTTTTATTTCCTGCTCAGAACTCAGAAACCATGAATTTCAATTTGAGCTCAGAATACTCAATATAGTTATTCAAGGCCAGAGCTGTTCACCACTGTATGTTTTCCATACTCCTAATGGAGAACAGCCTACCAGCCAACTATCTCTTCTCATAAAGAAATCTGAACCTACAGTACAATTTCTGGATATGAACAGGACGTAGGGGAGGAGGAATGGCTCCTGGATGCCAGGTTTCCAACCTACTGATTTTGCTTAAATTGTAGTTGGTATTCCTAAAAATACTCTGAAAACCTTAGGGATAGAAACCAGGACTATAGTAAAACTAAAATAAAAATAGTCTGCTCCTGAAAAAGTTATAAATTTATATACATTGATATAAGACTAAGACAAGATAATCTCTCAAATTTGTGAGTCTATTGTTTTCAGGTTTCTTTTAATTAGAGCTTCAAAGTTGACCTAAGCAGCGACTGGCTCATGTATCACACAGATCTTCAGAATTAAAGAACAGGTCGCTATTATGATGACCATCGGTTTTGGAATCTATTTTTAATACCAGGCATTGAAATCAATTTCTATCAGACAAAACAAAGTTCTAGGTTTTTTTAAATCAAATTGTCTTAATTTCAGCAACCCAATGTATTTTGTGACACAGTACTAATATTTCCATTCATGTCAGTCCTGTTGAATTGAATGGGATTTGCTTCCAAACAAATGTGTCAGAATTACAGCTTCAATTATTACACCTGTCCATCTATTGCAAATTATCTGCAATACTAGCAGATTATCATGATTCTTTTAAGGCATAAAGAAATGCTGGAAAAATAGATGTCAGCCCCATTTTTAGTCCCTTGTTGTTGGAGCAAACCCATGAAAATGTTCTATCCTGTTTCCCCAAAAATAAGTCCAATTGGGTTTTTGAGCACATGCACTAAAATAAGCCCTCCCCTGAAAATAAGCCCTCTCCGGAAACATTGCAACACAGCAGCAGCCGTGAGGTGACCATGCACGCCGCCTCCTGCACCTCAAAAATATTAAGACCTCCCTGAAAATAAGGCCAAGCATTTATTTTGGGGGTCAAAAGAAAATAAACCCTGTCTTATTTTTGGGGAAATACAGTATTATTTATTTGTATACTCAGTTTTAAAAATTGTATCCTAACCTCTGTATGAATAGTTCAAGATAGTATACTTAGCATTCTACCCTTTTTCTGTGGGTTTTCCTGTGAATACTGTCTCAAAATATTCTGTGAGGGAAATTTGGCACGTCAGCTTTTTAGGAGGGGAGTTTATTTGCTTAAATTTTGCAATTATGTAGGTTTATTCAGAAGTAATATTTAATTCAATGTAGCAAACCTCTAAGTAAGTGGAAGGAAAGAAAGGAAAGGAAAGGAAAGGAAAGGAAAGGAAAGGAAAGGAAAGGAAAATTCAAGATGTCTTGGTCTGGCAGTTATATAAAAATGTAAAAAATGTTGGTGAGCCATGAAATATTTGACAGAGGAAAAGTATAATGAAGTCTGATTTATGAATTTGCATTCATAAATGCATATTTTGGTACTAATTAAAGCATATTTTAGGCCAAAAAAAAATCTATTGAACCGGCCAATTCAATATTTATTCAATATGTTTGTCCCAGACATTACACACCCTGGTTTTATGGTAGATTTACTATATGTTCCATACTATATGCATTATGACCATATTCACACACATAATGAAGGTTATGAAAGTAAGAAGATGCATTTTTTTTTCCAAAGAACGCTCAGTTTGTTTCCAAAATATTATATTTGTCCCTCAAAATGATTATCCTCATATAATCAGGGCTAAATGCTGGTATTAGAGAATAACAGAATAACAGAGTTGATTACAAGACTTCCAAGGTACCTTCCAACTCTGTTATTCTATTATTCTGTTAGAAAAAGCCCTTTGGGTCTACTAGAATGTCCTACGTTTGCAATATATGTTTTTTTTTAATCCACACTCCATTTTTGGCTCTTATAAACACTTCAGCAGCTTGGCTATCAACTTGTCCACTCTGTTTTGACTAATAAGTTTAACTCTGGCTGCTTTCATTTCCATTTGGATGCCAAGTGAAAGATGTCAATCTCCTCCCATGCCTTTCCAATAAAATATAACAGATATGACTTTAAAAAAAATAAAGTACAAAAGGATAAAAAAAAAGTGCTGGGAAATGTTGGTAAATGAATGTTAGAATTCTCCAAAATGACCCTAATTACGCATGTTATCATACCATAACAGAACATTCTGTATAAATGCAATAGTCCCTCAGACATTGATGAAAGAGTGAAGATCAGTGATGTGCAAATTTGGAAGCCAAAAACAATACTTCATTACGTTCTCAGGGAAATTCTCCAAGAAAATAATGTGGTTGGGATAAAGAAGTAGGTAGAACAAAAACAAATTCTATATTCTACTTAATTAACATTCTCAAAATTAAATAATTGTATGAATATTCTATTGGCCTGCATTTAATAAATTGGTCCTTTATTAAAAATTGCAATTTGTCAGCAATTTTAGAATAACTTTGGAGGCCACATTCCATTTTTTGGAAGTCCAGAGGCTACGTTCTATAAACAGAATGTAAAGTGATCGAAGAAATGGCCAATAATTAGCCTCTGTCATTGCCTGCCTCATTCCATTTGTGAATCTGCATAATTACAGCAATAATACAACAATATGAGTAATTACCTTAATATAAGGTTACAACTTTGATCAATCAAGTAGAAACATAACTTTCATATGTTGGCTAGCCTTCTCCTTATATTAGGGAATAAAAAGCCTTTTGGGACAGGAAGATTATTACATAAGTCCTAAAATATGTTTATGCCCTTAAAATAAAACTCTCAATACCCCACATTGGTCTATAGGTAGAAAGTGATGAAATCCATTTTTTGCATCCATCCATTTATTGTAATTTGTTACGAGTGCTATCTGACCATCAGAAGATTCCCCCACCGCATTTGACCTAACTAGACATAAATCTAAAAAAACAAAACCAAAAAAATGTACATGAAGTATGTTTCAGTGTTAACATTAGGAATGGAAATGTAATGTTTTTGATGGGTACAAGTCTCTGAATGAATAGACAAATAGTATCTACTTAAATCTATTGCTTTTCACTGTTAGTTTGCACAACTGTAATTTTGACTTAAAGTGTAGCTAAATGTTCTTAAAGATAATATATTATACCTTTTCTGCTCTTCCACTAGACTACTCAGTTTCTAAGAGGCTAAGTATACAGGATTAGAAAAACATATTTCATTAGTTACTAATTTACCGAAAACTTTCAAGCGTTCAGTTGTTATGAAAGATCAATAAATGAAGAAGTCATCATAAGGAGAAATTCTATTATTTTCTATCTCAATGGAAAGAGACCAAAAAATTATTAGAAACACTATGTTTACTGTCAATTAGGTTACCTGGAGATTGAATTGTGAAATCAGTCACTGTTCTTCTTCATTTCACTTTTCCATGTAGCAAACATTTCCTTCAACACTATTTTATCAGATTATAATTAGTGAGGTTCTTTATGATTTCATGATTTTAGATTTTCAAGGTGCTTTAGTCAAGCAAGATCAGATTATGTGGTGTTTTTGTAGACTGTCTTCTTTGTAAATGTGTAGATTTTCTAGCACTAGATATAGTTTTATATTTTTTGTAGATATTTTAGCTTACCTGCTGTGTATGATATCTCTATTCAGCTGTAATCCTTCCTTCCCCTGAAGATAGTAAGGATTCCATGATAAATTATGCTTTCTTGCTTAGCATTATTCACTTCTGTGAAGATCTTTGAAAGCCACTGTTTGAAATCACTGAAGTAAAAAAAAACATTAAAACAATAGCCCAAAGAGGCTCAGCTTGAGCTTTAAGCTTGTCTATATTTTGCAGTTATTGACTGCCATAAATTATAATAAGAAATTCAGAGTTGATTGTAAGTTATACTCAGCCTTCTGTTTAAGTTATTATTCACCCTTTATTTTCAACCTTCCACCTGTTTAATCTTGAACAGACAGTTCAATATAGTAAATAACACTGCAATCTTTCAATCACTGTTGATGTGGTCTTTAATTAAAAACTTTTAATTGTGCTGTTACAGTAGTTATTGGAGAAAGGCTGCAAGTCTTTGTATTTTCTGTTTGATTGACTTGACCTTATTCTCAAAAAATAAATCCTTTTTCTTTTGTTCTCTGTATGTATCATTTTAAAGGTTTATTTTTATGAAAAGATTAAAATAGCAAACAAACCAATGAAAAAAAAGGACAATGAACTGTTCAAGAAAAAGTCAAGAAGGAAAAAAAATAAACTGGAATTTAGTATGGCAGACTGTTCAGTTCTGATCTGGAAACTGTTCATTAAAGAACAGTCTGACAACTGAACCAGGTATCATATAAAATATACTATTCATACTTCAATTAACAAGGCAGTATATTTCATATGAGAGAGCCAGTTTGATATAGTAGTCACGGGATCAGTCTAGAAAGTAGATTCTGAGGTATATTATCATTTTAGCCACAAAGGCAGCTGGGTGACTTTGGGCCAGTCACTTTCTGTCAGCCCTAAGAAGAAGGCAATGTCAAACTGCATTGCACTGCATTAAAAACTGCATGGACCTCTCAGAGAATTGGACACACTTGAACAGAAGACAAAATTCCTATAATTATAGGAAAATTTATGGGAGAGCTGATGGTAGAATGATTGGAATGCATTATTGCAGGCTAATTCAGAGTTTGATTCTGTGGGGTTCAAGTTTGACTCAGCATTCCAAGATCAGTAAAAGAGGACCCAGATTGTTGGAGCAACATGCTGACATTTGTAAACTGCTCAGAGAGTGTTGTAAAGCACTGTGGAATTGTATGTAAGTCTAAGTGCTATTTATAAAATATAAGTGTGGCTTTTTGAGATTGTTTCATTTATAATATACAAAGATACCATTTTTATGAATCCCTTTCACACAATTATTATGTGCATCTTCAAGACAAGAGTTACAGTTCAGTGGTACAGCCAGACATGCACACAGAAAATTCACTACTTCTAGTGAGACAAGGAAGAAATGGTTCTCATAACTCAAGTCCCGCAGTAATATGTTAGTGATTCAATAATTTCTTATACAGTGTTCCTAGTCACCACATTGTATACAAATAGTAGGATGACTTTTTAAAACTGAAACTACATTTGAAGTTATTTATTATGCCTACAGCCCCTGCCTGGCAGTATTCATTCCTATAAATAAATGCTATATGATTTGTTTTATTATGACTTTCAAACCATGCTTTATGTTACAGTCTAAAATCTAACCTGGTTTATTCAATAACCAATCATCAAAATAAACCCAGGCTTAATGTGATGTATGAGTCCTACCAGGAACAATTTCATTATATGTTTTATGGTAGTCCTTATAACGATAGACATCTAAGAGCTTTAATAATACATATTGTACTTGAACCATTTGTTCAATCACTCATCCATGCAAGTGAACATATAATATCATGTCTACATTTTTAGTCAGTTATTACATTGCTGCAGTTATATAATTCACTTTTAAAAGGCATAATAATACTGTATATGTTTTCACACAATCTTTTGTTTATTCAGAAAGTAGTTTCTGCCAGACTAATCATTGTTAAATATTCAACACTTGCAGCTTATGAGATTTTGTCAAATGAAGCCCCAAGCCCCGTATTTTGTATTGAAGTGGCTTTTTTGGTTAGGAACATTGGCACCAGTCTTTCATTAGCTCATGACTGATATGAATTTTGCACATTCTGACTTTAGATCTGTAAAAATTCCTAACTACATCCAGTTGGATGCAGGAAGACGTCTCCTTCCAATGGATCTGATGGGGCCATATTCAGTCTGTTTTCCCTTTTACTATTTGACCATATGAAGGAAAGTATGGTCCTCAAAATGGCATAGGGTAAAGGATGGCAAATAAAACTAAAAACCAGTGGAAAAGCAGGAACACAAAACATGAGAAACAGACAAACAGATCACAAACTATTGTACAGGCATTTTCATTTACTGGATTGAATTAAACACATCACTTCATCTTCAAACCAAAGTAGTTATCTAAGGCAGATGGTCCTACTTCAGTGCATCACTAGCTGAAGTGTTATACCTCATGCTCTACTTATATTCAGAGGGAAGTGTCAAGGCAGGATCGATCAACTTTCAAAGGACTTCTGATAATTTTGACACCAGTTTAATATAAAAATGGTGTGGCTTTGGAACCTAAAAGCATGAGAAATTGTTCTCCCATCACCAAAGATCTGCTGGCCAAAATATGTTAGTCATTACTTTCTTCTATTGGCATTTTGCAACTTGCAGGCATTTTATGCACTTATTTGTTTATACTAGGACTTCAGTAAAATGCAGTTTTGTTTCATTAGTTAGGTTACAGCCCATAGACCATTTTTAAGTACCTTAAAACTAAATTCAGTTGCAAACTGATATCCAACAATGCAAATAAAGGTTAATTTACAACCAGATCTCTCTGTCTCTCTCTCTCTGTCTCTCTGTCTCTGTCTCTGTCCCTCTCCCTCTCCCTCTCCATCCATCCATCCATCCATCCATCCATCCATCCATCTATCTATCTATCTCTTTCTTCCTTCCTTCCTTCCTCTCTCTTCCTCTCTCTCTCTCTCTCACACACACACAGACCGAGCATCTGTTGTAGAATTATAAACATTTTGTTGGGAATAACAACTTGATTCACATCTATATTGCTTCAGATTCACATCTCCTCAAGAAGCTAAACTATAGAAATATATGTTAAAAATAACCCTCACTAGGAGGTGCCCTCATGCTTTTGGTAACTGCTTTTGTTTTGTTTATGGTGTACCATGCTATCCACCCAATTAAGGGAGGGATGGCTTGACTATTCTTGCTGTAGAAAAAACTAAATGATTACTTTTCCCATGATTGTGTTAGCATACTCATAAGAGAATCTCAACTATCTTTATCTAGCACATGTGTTGTCATTTACATGGTTTATTAGTGTTTGCCCTTATGTTATCAGTTTGAAATGCATGATGCCCTTCATAAGGATATAAAGTTGCATGGAGGGCAGCTTTCTGTTTGATTTTTTACAAAGAGAATACGGCTGTAATCTCTTCTGGGCTTTCCCTATCAATTGCTGATTCAATAAAAGTCATTGATTCAAATGCCTCTTTGTTGATTTGTGTTTTTAATTAAGCTGAGTTTGTTGCCTGTTTGCAATCAAAATCAAATCAAGTCAAATGCAAATTAGGTCCCAGAGAAACATTTCTATTACACCCTAGACAAATTAATATGGCTTCAATAAGCAAAAGCTACAATTCAGCAGTCCTAATTTGAAGCATGTCAGTTATTTTTCAGAATTTTCAATCTAGATTGCTATATATAGTATGAATATATTGAAAACCTATTATTTGAAAAAGATTAGACTTTTCCAATTTCAAAAGCCTAGCAAAAACCAAACTCTGAGTGTTAACATCAGATTAATCTACTGTACTCTAAAAACTTGTGCCTAGTATTATTTCTAAATATAATGTGAGCCAGAAAGTTATTGATCTCCTTATCTACAGTATCTTTCACTCTCTCTTTATAAGACACGGATAGGAATACATAGAAACAATGGAAATCAGTTCTGCCACATGATTGAGACGAGCTAGAAATCAGGAAATAAAGGACAGGTTAGGATGGGGGGAACGGGTGGGGCCAGCTGATCATCAGAGATACCAGTTTGCCCGAACCAATCCGAACTAACTGAATATCACCTCTGATTGTAGTAAATGATGAAGTTCAAACTCAGTTCCCTTAGAAGAATTGCAGAGCTTGGAGGAAAGATTAAAAGTTTCTAGACAAGGACAAAGGACCAAAATACAACAATGCCAGAGAAGATCTAAAATGTTTAAAGAGCTAAATGTAACTATTAAATAATGCAATCCTGGATTACTGAACTGCTGGGATACAAAAATAGTTGCTAAAAATTAAAATGAGAAATAATCCTAGATAAATATTATAAAATATAAGGCTATTATAAAAAAAATCATTAAGATTCTAACCAACATATATCAAGTATGAGAAGCTGTTTTAGACTGTGAACCTCTGAATGAGTTGCAATTGCAACTGTACCAGATACAATGCTCCTAAGTTTCACAACTGATTAATCAGATAAAATTAGACAGAAAGGTTAGTATCTTCCAGCTTTTATAATACATTGAGGAAGAGATCTTTTAAGAATGAGTAGCTGACAATAATCCACATGATTTCACAAAGGAGTTTTCCAGAAGCCCTTGTAAAAGTTACAGTTCACATCTGAGATTATATGGTTGCAGAACACATCACTGACAGATGAACTCTGGGTTTTCCAGAATCATATAAATATTGCCATGAGCTATAATCAAAGTGTAAATACTTCTTTTTAAGTATTATTCATATAATCTCACAACTATCACATTGTGACAGAAAAATAAGTGCAGTAGTAAATTGGCTCTTATTTCACAAGTCTTCCACTAAAATGGCTTATTCACACATCAAGAATTTCACATGGGGACTTCCTGGGGGCGTGGCCTGTTGCCGAGGAGGGTGGAGCTCCTCAGAGATCTGGTCTGTATATCTAAATAAGATCATAGATAGCACCCCTTTTTGGCTAAGAAAGGGGCAGGGAGTAGCTCTGTAGGCTAGGGTCTATTCGTAAGCCACAGCCTTTTTCTTTTTTTGGCTGTGGATAGAGATTAGATCCAGCCGGAGCGGAGCTTTTATCTCCAGCCAGTTCTTCTCAGCTGCCTTTTTTTTTTGGGCAGCCCCAGACAGGCTAGCCCCCCCCCCCAGGACAAAACAAAGTTTTTTCAAGCTAGAATTGATACGGGCGGGTCCCACTCCTGTGAGATTTATGCTTTTATTACTATCTTAAATACCAGCACCATTTGTCTTAGAGACTTCTTTGTCTAAACGGACTTCAAAATGGCGATTTCTCTCCGTGGATGATTGATAGTGGATGTACTTAGCCGGTTTTACCTTCCTGCAGACTGCTCCTTAACAAAATAAACCCTTCTTCTTTGGAAATAGAGGGGAGCAAAGCGCTGCTTATTTGTTTATTTATTATGGCACCCAGGTCAAAGAAGCGCCTTGCTACAAATGTGTCTAAAGAATTTAAAGAATTTTTACTGGAACCACAGCCTTTGTCTCCTATGCCTTCTACTGGAGAATTTTTAACACAGGAATATCTCTTTAAAATGTTTAATGATTTTAAACAAGAAATTAAGGAATTTGTATTGGAACTATATGATGATTTAAAGTCTAAAGTTAATCAAATGAAGGCGAATACGTTCGCAGCCGTGTCTGCCCTGTCAGATTATTCTGCTGAAATAGAGAACAAATTGGAAAGCTTGGAGAAGGCTAATTTTAATTTGACTACCAATATTCAAATTTTACAACAAAAAATTAGAGACACTGAAGAACAGCTTATGATGATAAATTTTAATAGGAAGGCATTTGCAATAAGAGTCAGAGGATTCCGTGAAAAGGAGCAAGAGAATCTGAAACAGACCTTTGCTGAAGCCTTTAGCCATGCGGTGGGAAGCCCGGGACTTAACTTTGATTGGCAGATTCGGAAAATCTATCGCCAGAACTCATTGATAGCGGAACAGCGACAGCTCCCGAGGGACATAATTATACATTTCTCTACAAAAGAATCTAGAAACGCGATTGTGCAAAAGTTTCATAATAACAGTCTCCGAGTTGATGACCAGGACCTGATTGTCTTCAAAGATATACCTTTCCAGAAGTTGAAAGCAAGAAGGGACTACACCTTTTTAACTAAAGAGCTTAGGAGTCAACAGATTCGATACAGATGGGAGGCCCCTGCCGGCATCACGGTCACATTTGAGAATCAAAGATTTCGTCTTAACTCTGTTTCGGAGGCTCAAGATTTCTATTGTAGGACTTTGAAGGCGGGACTTCCTGACTCACTTGGAAGAGAGGAGAGACAAGCGGAAGGAGAAGGCAAGCGGCAGGCCATGTGGCTGCAAGATGGAGGGGGTAGCCTTTCCTCCCTCGGAGAAGCAGAAAAACGGAGATCGAGAATTTAGACATTTCAAAATATTCGCCAAAGTTGAGGACTGAATGGGGGTTTGAGACCTCTCTCCGGTAGAAAAAGCGGACTAATTCTTATTAGAAGGGAAAGTTGGGTGAAACTACTTTGAGCTAGATCTTAAATTAATGTCAGCATAAATTTGATAGTGGTAAACATCAGACAAGCAAGGGATGAGGGTAAAATATATGTGGAATGATTTACGTTGTTTAAAGCTTATTAGAAGAGAAAGCCGGTTGGGATTATCTTAAGATAGGTGTAAAAAGAATGCGGAATGATTTATGTTGTTTAAACTTTGTTAGAAGGGACTACCTTAAAACAGAAGGTTAACTGACTCTTGCTGAAAGTATTATTTGAATATGTGGAATGATCCATGCTATTTAACTCTTATTAGAAGGGAAAGTTGGTTGAAATTACTTTGAGTTAGATTTTAAACAAATGCCAGCATCAATTTGATAGTGGTAAATATCAGACAAGTAAGGGATGAGGGTAAAATGCATGTGGAATGAACTACGTTATTTAAATTCTATTAGAAGAGAAAGTCGGTTGGAATTATCTTAAGATAGAAATTGATTTCTGTGTAAAGTAATACTTGATCTACGCTGCTTAAACTTTACTAAGAAGGGGAAGCTTGGTTAGATTATTTTGAATTATTGTTTGAAAAGGAGGTTAAGAAAGATCATTTACGCTGTTTAAATTTAATTAGAAGGGAAAGTTTGATTACTCTTCTGTAAAGTAATATTTGAATATGTGGCATGAACCACGTTGCTTAAATTTTATCGGAAGGGATCATAAGGTTTAGGAAGAGGAACGGGAGAGTCTACAGAAGGTTGGGGTAAATAGTAAAGAAGTAAGAGACGAGAATAAAATATAGATAGAATGATTTATACTATTTAAGCATAGATAAAGATGGGGGGCTGAGATCAACACAAAGAGTGGTTTCTTTTTTTCTTCTTTTTTCTTTTCTCTTTTCTTTTCTTTCTTCTTTTTTTCTGTTTTTCTTTCTTTTGACATATTACTTTTATTTTTTAATCCATATGTATACAAGATATTTTAGACAGAAGGTAGTGCCAGGTGTGGGCCCTGGGAAGTCGGGAGGATTAGGGATGGGGATTTGTGGGGGGGGGGTGTTAACATAGTCTTAATAAGAACAAGAATGTATTTATATACGGTGGTTCTTTTTTTCTTTTTTTTTCTTTTTCCTTGGTTCATTTTACTTTTATCAGATTAAACAACACTCGAATAAAGGCATACACCAAGGAGGGAGGTAGAGGGAAAGAAGAGGGAGGAGTAAGGAAGGAGTAAGGGGAATGTAAGGAGGGTGTGTGGGGAGTAAGGGGAGAAGGAAGGCTTGAGGGGAAAGGGAAGTAGGAGGGTAGTGTTAGAGGGAGAAAGGAAAGTTGGAGGGGGTAGATGGGGTGTATGGAGATGGAAGGGTTAGGTGGGGTTGTGAATGATGAGTTGTGTTTCCTTTTTATTTGTTCGTTTTATTTCCTTTTTTTTTCTTTTCTTATAGCAAATACCCTGTATATAAGTGATTGCAAATTGAATGTGAAAAATGAATAAAATATATTTTTAGAGAAAAAAAAAAGAATTTCACATGGAAGTATAAGTTAAAAGCTTTCTGAAATAATTCACTTATAAGTTGAAGAATCTTTTTCTGCACCTTCAGTCATTGAAGACATTTTCCTATTCTAAAGGAATATTATTAATGGTTTATAAATCTGAGATTTCCTTAAGCAAATTTCCAGTTTCCTTAAGTAGAGGGCTACAAAAATATACATTTTAAATGCTATCATTATGGTAAGTTATATCTCAAACATGGATTGCTAAATAATTATAAATGCATGCTACAGTGTGTCCTGTGCCAAAAATGAAAATGTGCATGTGACAAAATTGACAATGTACTTCAGCACTCGTCAGTCATTTGTAACAGTTAAGTCTTTTTTGTGGTTTGATTTATCTCACAGATGTTGAAAGAAAATTTTCTTTGGACTTCATCCAAAATTTATGCCATGTTAGTATAAGGTCATGTTTGAATATGTCCTAGTTGGGGAGGGGGGTTCCCTTTCCAACAGGGACAAACAGTGAGTTACATATTATGCTAAACCCTGGGTTTTAAATCATGTTTCTTCAACTAACCACAGTGTTTTGTCTGTACATTATGCAATAGTGTTATGAAATAGTTTGAAGCTGAAAGCAAACAAACCCATATTACAGCTCAGCACTATATATGAGGTAGGCCAAATGGTAGGCAGTGATCTATATCTTAAATACAGATGCATTAATTAAGCTATGCTGGCATTAGGTTATCCCAACATCTGATGGAGATTATGCATCAGAGTATTGTTATGGCAGAGAAACTGCATGTAGAGAATGCTTCTCCATATAATTACTGCCTTGTCTCTGTTAACTTATTCATTATGCAGGTTATGGTCCAAATGGAACCACTGTAATGGCTAGCTTATTTGGAGTGGAGGATTGGCCACAGATTAACTCTATTGTTTTCCCTGATAGATTTTTTAGCCATTATAAAAATTAGAGCACTGAAGGAGTACAATGAAACATAGCTTTCCCTTTGCTGTATCTGTTATTCTTGATCCAGTAACATGCAGTCAAGTAAGGCAAGTGAGGCACCTCTTATCATGAAAAGAAAAAAAAAGGTAAAAGAAAAAAAATGAATTAAATGCTTATATTTATCTACTGATCTGTACCATAAAGTTATTTTCCATTTAACTTCACCAGTTTTACATTATTTGATATTAAAATTGCAGAATTTTCACATTTACAGTTCAACTAGTCAGGCGAGAGCTTGCGGTGAGGCTGCAGCAAGCTCAGCCTCTCAGGCGAGAGCTGAGGTGATGCTGAGCTAGCTGCTACCTTACCGTGGATGACTCTGCTTAACTGTTTTACATGATCTGTAATGAGAACATATTGCTGCCTCTCTGTATGTCACTTTTAATAGTTTAGTTAATTTATATAATATAAAATGGAGTGTTTTTTGTCAACAACTATGTGTGGAACCTGTTTCTTGTGCTGAACGATCATAAAATGCCTAAAAAGTCAGACTAGGTGAGGCACGCACTTCTCCTGCCTCATAGTAGAGGGTGCTCATTCTTCCTGTGGCTCAGCGGCAGCAGAATAAGTGACAGCCACAGTGCGCGGCGACATCAAGGACAACTTTCTTCCCTGGCCGTGATCGCCATCGAGACAGAGAGACTTTTAAAACTAAAAGAAGACAATGAAAAATTCTACCAACAAGTTATACATGCTTTTGTTGAGACGGAGCAGCGGGTGGACTTCATTTATAAGTAAAGGCAAGACCCATAATAACTTCATTTTTTTCAATTAAATGAGCTTTTTTTGTGTGCTACAGTATGTGTAAAGAATGCTGATATGAGACTTTAAACACAATCCATTAACTGCTGCCAATCAAATATTGGATAAGATAATTTGTAGGATTTTAAAGTTTGTAAATCTGATTGTGATGACGTCAGTGCCTCACCAGCCAAAACCTCACCGCATGTCACTGTCTTGATCCAAGGGTTTTTGTCAGTGCGTTTTTGTATGTGCCTGTGAGAGAAAAACAGAGAGAATACATTAAAATAAATTAATATAAAAAGACCAGTAGCATCTACAGTAAAACATACCATTAGGGGAAAAATGAGAACATGCATGAAGTGATTTGTTGCAAATGTCAACATTTATCATGTTGTCTAATGTGTTGGAAAATATCTTAGGAATTAACTGCGTAAGTCATGACATCCAGATATTCCATCACCTCCCTACCTACCTACCTTCTAGTTACTGAAATCCATGCAAAAATTTTGGCTTCTCAGTCACTGCACTGGTTACTTAAATCCAGGGAGAGCTAAAGTGGCAGTTGTAGTTTGCTGTTGTTCAATGTTCTTAATAAGTATATAAACATAGACATTACCAGCATAATAGTGCAGCCATTAAAAAGAAGATTTGTCCATTTTGGCGGCCAGTAGTGCAAGTGTAGATAGTTAAGAACTTTTGATTTCTCTTGTTGAAGCCATTTCTATGTGCTGTCAGGAGGCAGATTACTGTAGATGAAAATTGAGTTCAATAGTCTCAAGAATATAACTTTTTTTTAAAAAAAGGTAGAGTGTTCTCAATTCACTTTTTCTGATTCTGAATTATTGCTGTAGTAGGTTTTGCTGCATGCTCCTTCCATCTTAAAATGCACCAATGGATATACTGATGAAACAACTCTAAGCCACAAATCTGTATTTGACTATTTAAAATGAAATATTTAATCTTATGAGCGTACATCTTTATCAACTGGTTTCGTGTGGGGCACTGGACAGCACAATTCATCTAGATTAAAAACTGAACAATATGTTGGTCCTGTTTGTAAATCATTGCAGTCTGTTGATAGTAGCTATGCAAAGAGATCCTGATATAACTATTGACAAGAATGGCAGTTTATTGTTGTTGTTGCTGGTGGTCATCATCATCATGATCATCATCATCATGTTCATCATCATCTCTTGATTTTAATCAGACATTAACAGGTAATAATGCTATGAGATACTTCATTTCTTGGTGGCTTCTGCTGAGATCATGTTTTCCAAAGCACAAGAGTTACCTATTTCTTTTTTTATGGGATATTTGTTAACAATTTTAACAACATACTTTAATTGTATTTACACTTTCACTCTCTTTCTATAAAATAAAAATACCCAGAAGCAAATGATTGAGGGATAGACATATATGCCATATACATCTCCCTGCAAGATTTAACATGGATTAAGTCAACCTGCAGAGGCTCATAATTGTCCTGTGTTCCTCATCCTTTATAAGAATTTTGTCAGACTCAGTAATTTGTCACACGACAAGTCAAACTGCACAGTGCTTTAAATACAAAATCACTGGCTGAAACTTTGGTTTTTTAATGTAGAAGAAAGTACAGGAATGCAAACTGGAATGAAAATTTGAAAACTGCAGGTTGGGAAGTATAAGAGGCTTCAGTTCTTTGCCATCCATCTCACTTTCATTCAGAGTCTGCACTCAATATCCCTTTAAATCACACTGCCAAAATGAAATTCCCCTCCTCCTTCTAGAATCCAAATCCGGGCTGGTCACTTTGGATTTATTTTGATTAAAATATGAAGGAGAAAATCAGCTGCTTAATGCATCTTTAAAATAACATTCATTTTGTTGCTAGGGTATGAATTATTCAGAGAGAAAAGGTTTAAATCAGGATGAGCTACTTTTCTTTTTGGGAATCTTCCCTTTTCTTTCAGTTGTTCTTTCTGTCACCAGCTTGTGATCTGGTGATAATCCTGAAATAAAATGTTGTTTTGAGGGTGTGATGCACATCAAGGACTCAAATAGGAAGAGCTCCAAAACTTGGATGGAGCTGAATCCTAGAAAATTAGCCAGTGGTTCATTATAGATAGGTATGTATGACTTAGGTGCAACTGAGAAGGAAAAATAGGATGAGGTTAAAGGTTTTTTGGGGGGGGGAGAGAAAATGGTTGTTTTCTTATTTATTCACAAGTTTTCCTATTTAGTCATTTCTTTATAGTACTTAGATATCCCTTGCTCTTTGTGGATTCCCATCAGTTTATATGAAGAGACATAAAATCCATAAAACATTAAGTTCAATAATGCAACATCCATTCTTCCTCAAGTGTCTCAATAAAGCAATCATATCTTATTTATAAAAATTCTCACCAATAATCCATTTCTGTGAAAGAGCTCTGTTTTGACTGACATCAGGAAAGATGCTATCCATCTTTCCACAGGTAAGAAACATAAACATAAAAATATCATGGCCCTGATTTTCCTTCCTTGATATTATAAAAGGTGAAGCTCCCAACATCCAAGCTAATAATGATCATACAATATGACTTTTACCAGAAGGAAGTAATCCTATAAGCACCTAGATCCCATGCTTTAACAGCTTAGAAAATGTCCACTTTACAGATCTTGTATTTCAGAGTCTATCTAGAGTTACCACTGTTGAGGAAAAATATCATATGGTTTCTAAATAATCAACACTCATATATTACTGGGGTTCATTCTTGGTTGGTTTCTGTACATCAAGTCCTTTACAGCCTTCAGGTGCTTAGCCAAGGCCAGCTGATGTCAGAGCATGACAGGAAATGAATATCTAGCATATAACTCCTGGATAAGAAAATTAGCTTTGTGTGGGACTTTTCAAAGAAGGAGAAGATACTTCAGAGCAAGAGTTTCACACTCTGATTCAGCTCTAATTATGGATTCCTTTCCTGTGAAACTATAACCTTTTAAACCTCAACTTTGTCTTGAATTATTTCAGCCAGTATTCTTCAAGAGATCTTTAAAGTAAACTGATATTACATTAAAATGAGTATGCATTCATGCAGTAATATAATACAAATCTCATTCCTTGTGTACTTACATTCCAAAGCCTGATACAAATAGTACATTGCTGTATTTTCATTTTAAAGGATGTTTTGTCTCTTGTTTTCTTCTAAAGATGTCCATGCACTGTGTGTAAAACTACTATTAGCATTTTTAAGAATGTTCATCAATAAGAATCTTTGCAATTCATGCAGGACACCAAATTATTCATAACTAAAGGCACATTATCAAAAAGGGGGAAATAATTAAGAGAGAGATGCACATGCACATACATACAGAAGGCTTAGCATCTTATAAATCTTGACTGTCCAATTATTAGTAATTTTTATGTTGGTGGTAAGTTAAGGCTGTCTATTCCTCCACTCCTGTTGTAATATGAGAAGAAGGGAGAGAGAGACCCTTTATTTTTATGCTAAACTAGTGTAAATAAAATTCTAATGTAATTGTTCTCCCTTCGTTGGTACCATTTCCCCTCTTTTCCCCTCTGTCTCTTAAAAGACTTACAAGTAGCTGCTGGTGGATTCATACTACTCAGAATAGTCTAGTTCATAATGATCTGGCAGCTTCAATTGCCCTTTTATTGAAGCCAGTGAGAATATACCCAGTTTGGATTTCATAGGATTCAGTACATATGCATAATTTAATATTGTAAAAGCCTTACAGCCTCAACAAGACAAAATTCAATCTCTGAGCACTCAGAAGTACTGCTTTTCTATGAAGCACTGTGTTAGTAGGATTAGAACTTCCAGCACATGTACTTTCCTTTGTCTTGTTCAAATAGCTCCAATTCATTTTATCAGATAGAAAGCATAATTGTTAACTTTTTTTTGAAGGCTGGGCCATTTTTGTTTCTGATCTTTCCAAGTGTTATTTGCAAAAAACAAGCTAAAAATCCCTTTGTGTGAATACTGTGGTTTTTTGAAATTGAAAAAAGAAAAGCCTAAAAGGAGAAAATATGCTAGAAGACTTTATGGAATTGAAGAATGACGTATGCCACTCTGAAGATTAATGGTATTGAATTTCCTATTCAGTTGCCTTTTAATTTTTTTTTAAAAAGTATCTTGCTTTCATCCTCTTAGGCAGAAAAAACTAAGGTGTCTATTAAAGTGAAGTATTTTTTTTCTATTTCATCTATCGCCACAGTACAGACAAATCTTCAAATCACCCTGCAGATCAAATTAGAGCCAGTCTGATACTGTTAGGAGGATCCCAACAGTCATACTCCATAACTACTTACTATTTAATCCCATATTACATAGCACTCTGGGAATACACTGCTAGCTTTAAAGCTGAGTCAAAATTTCTCCAAATATTTCTGAGGCTTATTATTCCCAAATATTTTGTTGTAGTCTACTAATTATAGCAGTAATTTCTTGCCTATATTTTTTTTAAATTCAAGTAAACAATAGTCCAATCAAGGAACTGCAAAAGAGCCATTAGTAAACAGCCTAACCAAAGAATCTCTAAAACCATCCACACAGACAAGCAACTCACAGGAATATAAACTAACAGCAACAGCACTCCTTACTAGCATTGATAATGTTACCTAGTTAGGGTAATGAGACATCTGCAAGAAAACAAGCAAGCTCAGAAAGCACCAAGGACCCCGCAGTCAGGGTGGGAGGAGCCAACATTGCGACGGTATGGACGTGCGGTCTCAATGCTCCGAGACCACTGCCAATACTTTTGCTGCTGGGTGGTCCAATTGGACCTAACCGTCCCAAAGAGACGGTGAACAGGAAGACTGTGTCTTGCTGATCTCAGGAACCCCTCAAAGCCCCTGATTGATCCAAGAGAAGGTTTTCAAGCTGGCAACAAAAGACAGCCTAGGCTGATGAAGTTGGGATGGCTCCAGAATGGAAGAAAATGGAAAGAGAAAGTGTGTCCATCTGGTGAGGAACCTTTCTGTTTTGAAAAAGACTGCTCTTTGAATCGCTAAATTAAATCCTTATGCAGAAGAAGTAAGCGACAAAATTGACCTGCATTGGATTGTTTTGGATAGTATGGTTTTTTTCCCCTTTTGTAATTACACTTTGTGGATTGAAGTGCTCACAACTTTTTTCTCTCTCCTCTTCTTAAAGTGAACAGACTGGTTTTTCTTCTTCGACTTTTTCTTGCTTTACTTTTTAATTTAAGGATTAAAATCTCTTTCTCTACTCTAACGAAAGTTTCTATTATTTGCTATTAACCTCCATTTAAGAACTTTGTTTCCCTTAAGCCTGAGACAACATCAGAGATACTGCTGCTTGGAGGCTAGAGGCTAGAGTTTCTGAAACTACACATTCGTTCCTGTTTCTCCTTTGATTTCACTGTCTTCGTACTTCAAAGTCCCGTAATTAAAAGTGATAAAAGCCAAGGGCATGAATTGTTTACGCAGGTGTCCTTTGAGTGGCAGTAATTTACAATTTGGAAATAGGGATCAATTTTCAGAAGAGGAAACTTTAATTTTGCAAAATATTTGGGATGGAATTCAAAATTTATTGCAGGTAACTGGGAGAATTGAGAAGATGGAGTTTATGCTAGAAAAAATGATGGAGATGGAGCCCAAAAATTGAAGAGAAAAATGAATATAAAGATAAGAAAATTAATGATTTGATTTGTGGAGTGAACGTGGTTGAAAGCAAAAAAAATGGGAGTATGGAAAAGTGAATTTGATGGACTGGAGTTCTACCCCAAATTTCAAGGCACACAAGAAGAAAAAAGGGGGGAAATGATGGTTTTAAGAAGAGAAATCTTACCAGAAGTACGATCAACAACCAAAGATAAATTAATTAAAGTAGCAAATGGAGGGCACCAAGATTACCTGAGAGATGCAACAAGTAACAAGGTGCAGAGAGATGTCCATAAAAACTTTACTAAGGAAATAAACAGAAGATTAATTCCACAAATGGCAAAAGAAATAAGACTATATGCCTTCTGGAAGGATACAGGTTGATATATGAAAGTTGATAATAAAAAGTAGCTAAGTTTGGTGATTAGTAAGTAAGAATTTAGTAATTTTTAGATTGCTTTGTTAAATAAATAGTTGATAATGGTAAGAAGGTACATATTTATGTTGGCTGGAGGTGAGGAAGTTGGATAAGTAGTAAATGATTTTGTTAACAAATATTAATGATAACAATAATAATGAAATAATAGGATATATAGTTAAATATATATATTTGTGTGTATGTGTGTGTGTGTGTGTGTGTGTATGTACTGGTTTAACATAAGGAATTTAGATATAAATTGCCAACAGTGACTTGGGGAAAAAGGCTTAGAAATTTTGTTAATTAATCCTTATTTTGAATATGTTATAAAGGTGTAATGTTATTGGCTATATGAAAGTTGATAACAAAAATTAACTAAATCTCATAATTAGCAAGTAACAATTTAGTAACTTTTAGATTGTTATGTTAAATAAATAATCGATAATGACAATAAGGTAAACATGTGTTGGCTTGATGAGAAGACAGTGGATATAAACAGTAAAGGATTTTCGTAAATTATTTTGTTAACAAATATTAATGACAACAATAATAATGAAATGATAAGAGATATAGTTAATTATATATATGTACTGGTTTAACAGAAGGAATTTGGATATAAATTGCAAAAAGTGACTTGGGAAAAAAGACACACACACACACACACACACACACACACACACACACACACACACACACACACACACACACACACACACACACACACACACACACACACACACACACATATATATATATATATATATATATATATATATATATATATATATATATATATATATGTTATATTTATGCTGATAAATAAATAAAGGGAGACTAGTATAGATCTATTTCAAGCTATTTAGCTCTCATCAGCTACCCATACCCATGCTGGGAATCGAACCTGTGTGTGTGTGTGTGTGTGTGTGTGTGTGTGTGTGTGTGTGTATGTATGTGTGTGTGTGTGTGTGTGTGTATATATATATGTGTATGTGTGTGTATGTGTGTGTATGTATGTATGTATGTATGTGTGTGTATATATATACACATACATACATACATACATACATACATACATACACACACATACACATACACATACACATATATACACACACACACACACACACACACATATTACTGTAACAAAAGGAACCTGGACACAAATTGTAAATAGTGACTTGGGAGGGAAAAGACTTAGAAACTTTGTCAACTAATCTTTATTTAGAATATGTTATAAAGGCTTAAGATTATTGGATGATTTTTGAAATAACTAATGAAATGCCATCAGGTGATTGTGTTTTTAACGATGGATTATTTTAGGCAAAAGGATACTAAAACAACTTCAGTCAAATGAGAACTATGCTATATTGATAGATTCATTAAGAATCTTTGACATCTGATATAAATATAAGTAATGACTGTGGAAGAGATGCAGGTAAGCTAATTGTAACCAATTGACACACTTTCTACAAGATGTAATGTAAGATGAGGGGTTTTTGTGTTGGTTTAATAAAAATAAAAATTTCTTGCAAAAAAAAAAAGAAAGCACCAAGGACCCCTCAGGTTTTTTAATTGGTTTTAAATGGGTGAATAGGGTTGTTTTGTTTTTGTTTTAATTGTGTATACTGTTTAGAGTCACAATTAAGTGACATGGGTACCTATAGAAATTCAGTTAAATATTAAGTAAATGAAAATAGTGTCTTGGAACAATGTTAGGTCTGGAGAATTCTTCAGCCCATTTCATGTTCAAAACTGAAAACCTTGACACAGATTTTTTTTCTTAAAGAAACAGCCAAAAGAGCAAACAGGGATCAATACAATGTCTGAGAGTCAATACCATATCCTCAGATATGAACAAAGGAAAAGTAAATGGGAGTCAAGATATAACTTAGAAATGGATACTGTAAACCTGCCCAAATGCAAAGTATTGCAAAAGCTGAATCAAGAATTATGAATGAATTCCTGAATCCTGTTTCAGTTCTTTTCTGTAACTGTTCTGTAACTCTTGTTCTATTTTGAATAAATTCAGTAAGACTTATGGTCAACATACACATGGGAAGGTTAATTTTCAGAGTGATGAAAGTTATCTAAATAACTGTATGTTGTGTTAGTAGAAAAGAGCCACCTCACTGGTTCACAAGCAGTTAAATAGAATATAAAAAAGGTTCTGTCCTGATACACTTAGCAATATACTGGTTATTAAATGGGAAATTGTTTAATTGCCAGAATTATTGTAACCTGTTCCTTTCTTCTTAATACATTTTGCTATACAGACTTTATGACAATAATGCCTGGAAAATAATTATTTTTGGTTTAGTCAAAAGCCAAAGAAGTTGACAATTCACATCTGTGCTGTGGGCAACTTTGAAACATCTGACCAATTCAACTGATTTTAGATTTGATCATGTTTCTTGCACCCCCTCCTCTTGTTACAACAGATTCCAGCTACAAATATCATCACCTGCTTTTATAAACTGATATTTTCTGATCAGATGCTTCTTCCTTGTTTAATTAAGCAAAATCAGACTAATGTTGCAGCAGATTGTGGTTTGTAATCTACTTACGAAAGATCAGGACTTGAGACCACGAAGGAAGAGAAACAGGTTTATTGGATGCATCGAATTCAGCGTGTTCACACACCAACACTGCCCAGGGCAGTGATTTTATACCTTTAATCAAACTTCGTCAATCAGAGGGCGTTTAAAGAGGCGTATTCATACAAAACGTAAAAACCCCTGTTCAGAACAGGGAAGTACATCTTGGAAAAATACAAAAGCAGATATTCATACAAAAGTATCAAGAACAGGAAAGCTGATTTCGTACCAACAGTTTCCTGCAACTTCTCTGTTCTATCTCTCACCCACGTCTGGCTTCCTGTGGCTCCACTTTACAGGGTCTTGCCACACAGTTCAGCCCTATTTGTAATACCTATGAGGAAGCTAAAAGTCAACTTTGGGACTCCAGGGCACTGGAGTAAAAGCCAAACTAAAATGAATTTATAAGGTCCATTCTATTAAGACCACCTAACCTGGCCAGCCACTGGTGGGTTTACCTGTGCAACCCATGCTGTATCATTAATTTATTACAATATATTGCCAAAACATTTAGGCACATAATAAAAAATAATGTGATACTTGCAGACCTTCTAACCACAGAAGAAACTCTTGTAGAATTCTAATGTAGTGCACTCCATTGCATGGAATCCCTGAAATTAAAGTTTATATATGCACCTTACTATTACATTTTTTGGTTAGCATACGGCACATGTTAGCCAGGGATCACCAAGGTGGCTGCCTCTGTGAAAGGAATTTTTTCAGGCAGTGTTATCTTTACCCCCAGGATTCCTGAATGATGGTAGGCAATCAGGGGAGGTTTCTTTCTTGTACCAACACAGTTTATTTGCTCACGGGAATGCTGACCTCAGTGGTGTGCAGGCCCAATGTCTGACCACATGAGCCATTGTGGCCCCTATTATTACATATTCATATGTCATTAGGGAAAAGTGTTGCATTTTAAGAACAAAAATAAAAAAATATGTTTTCTCAAAACACATTGACACCATAGGTGAATTGCTGCCAGTTCAGCCCAGATCGGCTGAACAGGTAATAGCAGCAGCGTGAGGCTCCGCCCACCCAACTTGATGCTTCTGTGCATACGTGCAAGCGCGTGGGAAAGTACCTGAATTGGTAGTAAAAATTTTAACAACCCACCTATGATTGACACATAAATTTTCATACATTAATCTATAATAGAATCCATGACCAGTAGTCTCAAAACTTAAGGATATTCCATATAGAAAAATCTATAAAATGTAGGGATATCATCCGATTCGGTGTCAGATGAGGACTATAAGGGATATAGTTGTTAAAGTTGTTATGGCACTGAGGAATTAGTCCAGAATAACATTGGTTTCTGGAATATAAATTGCTGGCACATATGGATAAAAAGGCAACCTTACACTTACAACCTTACAAGAGCCAAGGTGGCGCAGTGGTTAAATGCAGCACTGCAGGCTACTGCTAGATCAGCAGGTCAGCGGTTCAAATCTCACCGGCTCAGGGTTGACTCAGCCTTCCATCCTTCCGAGGTGGGTAAAATGAGGACCCAGATTGTTGGGGGCAATATGCTGACTCTCTGTAAACCGCTTAGAGAGGCCTGAAAGGCCTATGAAGCGGTATATAAGTCTACTGCTACTACTGCTACTGCTATGTGTTTAAATAAATTAACTCAGGTAAAAGTAATGGGAAGTTTCCATTACTATTGTAAATCAAGGATTACCTGTATAATGCTTCAAAGAAGAAAAATGCAAACAATGTGATTTTTTTTTAACAGTTACAGCCGGAAAACTGCTCCTTTGACAATTAGACTATTACAACTCATGTTGAATAAATGTCTTAAAATTGAACTTTAGATACCTATACTCAACAACTGAGTGTAAATAATTAGTCATAAGACCATAAGTATTACTTTATGGATTAAGATAATAGGATATTCAGGAAGTTGATTTAGCTTCTATTTGCTTGTGACCGAAATGAAATTCAAGTGGAAGTCTGCAGGGAAGCTTAATCATTAACTAATTCTAGAGAGAGCAATATTAAATATAAATTAGTGTTATCCTAAACCAGTATTTGCATTTTGAATTTCATTTTCTCTTTAAAAACTACAACTGTGTAACTGAAACTGTTTCAAAATAAGTTTGTTCACCCCTGTGAGGGAGGATATTATTAAGATTGAAATTGGTTGCTTGCTTATAATCCTTTTTCAAAACAATATCTTACCACTTAGATGTTCCGTATAATTTTAGTGCTAAACAGCACCTTGTAGTAGGAAGCTATGCTATGCAAAAACATTTAATTACCACCACATTATATTTTGACATACAAAGCTAAATGCAATTGTGGTGATACAAATTCACTTTACTGATAGTGTAATATTTTCCTATTCTGGAAAAGATTCAAACCTACTGGTAAGTGAGCCTGGTTATATAAATAGCTCAGTGAAGGTAGGAGTCCAATAAGCAAACAATTAGCCGTGTCACCAGACTGTCAGTCAACTCTAAGTCTCCCTTAGACTGTATGTTTGAATGCGTTTGTTCTTTTAGAGATCTAAAAGTATATTTAAAAAGCTTTCCATTAAAAGTGGAAAAAGTAATGGAAGGTGTCAAATCTCTCCTGTAATTTTTTTTTTTTAAGATTAATTTTTCTTCCTTTAAAAAAGATGCTTCAACTCCCCCCTCTTTCTTTGATTGGTTCACAATTCCTTTAAAATCCATTCTGTTTGTAATTTTGAACTTCCTTAAGAGGAAGACTTAAGTGGATACTTGAGTGTTTCTGTTCTACAACTCTGCATTGTTTTGCAGCCTCTTCAGTTGCCTTTGGTGCCTAAACTGAGCAGATTAGGCCCCTAATGCCCATCTTTGCTTAGCCTTTAAACATAATTTTTTTTTTTAGTCATTTATTTGACATTTATAGGCCGCCCTTTTCCCTGAGGGGACTCAGGGCGGCTTACAATTAATAGGGAGGGAGTGCAAGACAGAACACAAGAAAAAAAGAAAAATGTGAATAAAAAAAATAAACCAGTAAAACACAACATTCATTCAGCATTCGGGTGGGGCGAGGTTAGGGTCTTATCCCCAGGCCTGACGGGATAGTCAGATCTTGAGGGCTGTGCGGAAGGTCTGGATGGTGGTGAGGGTGCGAATCTCCATGGGGAGATCGTTCCAAAGCGTCGGAGCTGCAACTGAGAAGGCTCTCCTCCGCGTAGTTGCCAGTCGGCACTGACTGGCGGATGGAATTCGGAGGAGGTCTACTCTATGCGATCTGATGGGACGCAGGGAGGTAATTGGCAGAAGGCGGTCTCTCAAATAGTCAGATCCACTACCATGGAGGGCTTTATGAATGGTAAGTAGCACCTTGAAGTGCACCCGAAGATCAACAGGTAGCCAGCGCAGCTCATGGAGGATCGGTGTTATGTGGGCGAACCGTGGTGCGCCCACGATCACTCGCGCGGCCGCATTCTGGACGAGCTGAAGTCGCCGGATGCTCTTCAAGGGCAGCCCCATGTAGAGCACATTGCAGTATTCCAGCCTAGAGATCACAAGAGAATGCAAGATGCTGAGAACAATGTAGACAGCTGAGCAGATACAGGTTACATTGGAATTAAAATGAACCTGTGCACTTGAGCTTAAAAACAAAACCCCAAATCTAGAAGTCCATATTCTTTGAACAAAGATCCTAAAAGTACCTGCCTTTCTATCTTATTCTACGAAAGACTGACAGCATTCAGAAGCTTACTTTCTACTCAAATACATTAAGATAATGGGATTCTTCTTTCAGTAAATCATATGGAAAATCAGACACTTGTTGCCAGAATAGCACTAATATGAACACTAGAATTAGCTTTGTATGAAATCAGATTCTTTTGCAATAGGTAATTCTAATTCCTGAAAATTTGGGATTAAATATGAAAAGATTGGGGGAAAGTTTAAAATGATAGTTACTCAATAGAAAGAAGGGTGGAAGACACATTTTATGTTTTTTTTCTTTTCATTTCTTTCTTGTTCTCTATTCTATCTTTGTTGTTTATATTTTGTATATTTTACTGCATTGAAAAATTCTTAGGTAGAGAATTGACCCTGCGAGCAATGTATCCATAGAATAGAATAGAATAGAATAGAATAGAATAGTGCAGAGTAGAGTAGAATAGAATAGAATAGATTCGAACAGAACATAACAGAATAGAATCTGGAAGGCACCTTGGAGTTCTTCTAGTCCAGCCCCCTGCTCTGTCAGAAGAACCTATAAATTTCAGACAAGTGACTGTCCAGTCTCTTCTTAAAAACCTTCAGTGAACCTCCACAATTTCTGAAAGCAAGCTGTTCCATTGGCTAATTGTTCTTACTGTTAGGGAATTTTTCTTTAATTACAGGTGCTTCTTCCTTTGAAGCCATGGTAGTGCAGTGGTTAGAGTACAGTACTGGAGACTACGTCTGCTGACTGCTGGCTGCTTGCAATTTGGCAGTTCAAATCTCACCAGGCTCAAGGTTGACTCATCCTTCCATCCATTCCAAGGTGGGTAAAATGAGGACCCAAATTGTTGGGGTCAATATGCTAACTCTGTAAAACTGCTTAGAGACGGCTGTAAAGCACTGTGAAGTGTTATATGAGTCTAAGTGCTATTGCTATTGAACAGTTTCCAATCATTATTTCTTGTTCTGCTTTCTAGTGCTTTTGAGAATAACTCCCCCCCCACTTCTTTGTGGCAGTCCCTCAAGTACTGAAATACTGCTATCATGTCACCCCTAATTATTCTTTTCTTTGGACTAACCATACCCAAAATTTGCAGCCCCTCTTCATATAGTTTAGTCTCCAGGTCTTTGGTCATCTTAATTGCTCTTCTTTAAACTTTTTACAAAGTCTCAACATCTTTTTTGTAGTATAGTGACCAAAATTGGTTGCAGTATTCCAGGTGTGGTCTTACTAGGGTTTTGTAAAGCAGCACTAATACTTCATGTGATCTTGATTCTATGCCTCTTTTTATACACCCCAGGATTGTATTAACTGTACTGGCTGCTACTGCACATTACTGGCTCATATTCAAATGATCATGCACTGGGCTCCAACATCCCTCTCACAGTTACTGTTTTTGAGTTTGGTCTTGCCTAATCTCTTTTACAGCTTTGGTTTTTCCTACATAAATGTAAGGTTTTGCTTTCATTCACATTTTTTAATTCATTTTGTTGGATAGGACCCATTGTTCAAGTTTTTTAAAGATCTTTTTAGATCCTGAGTTTGTCTCCTGGGGTATTGGCTATTCCTGCCAGTTTTAGTGTCATCTGCAAATTTGATGAATTTTCCTTCTATTCCCCCATCTAAGTCATTTATAAAGATATTCCATCCTTCTGAGGTTGGTAAAACAAGGACTCAGATTATCAGGGGCAATATTGAGATTGAGATTTGTTTTATTTATATGCCGCCCTATTCCCAGTGGGACTCAGGGCGGCGAACAACTCAAAGGGGGAAAGGGGAACACAAAGGTACAAGACAAGCAATTAAAATAGCCAACAGCCACACAAGTTGAGAGGGGAAGGGAGCTCATCAACCCAGGCCTGCCGACACAGCCAGGTTTTAACGGCTTTTCGGAAGGCCTGGAGAGAGGTGAGGGTCCGAATCTCTGTGGGGAGTTCGTTCCAAAGGGCCAGAGCTGCCACAGAGAAGGCCCTCTCCTGGGTCATCGCCAGATGGCATTGGCTGGTAGACAGAAACCGGAGGAGGCCAACCCTGTGCAATCTAATGGATCTTTGGGAGGTAATTGGCAGCAGGCGGTCTCTCAAGTACCCAGGTCCAATACCATGAAGGGCTTTATAAGTGACAACTAGCACCTTGAAGCATATCCGGAGACCGATCGGAAGCCAGTGCAGCTCCCGGAGGATAGGTGTAACGTGGGTGTACTGAGGTGCACCCACAATCGCTCGTGCGGCTGCATTCTGGATGAGTTGAAGTCTCCGAATGCTCTTCAAGGGCTGCCCCATGTAGAGCGCTGACTTTAAACCACTTAGAGAGGAATATGAAGCACTGTGAAGTGGTATACAAGTCTAAGTGCTATTGCTACTGGGCCTAAGATGGAGCCTTGTGATATCCCACTGTTTACTTCTTTCCATGTGGATGTAGTACCATTAAGGACTTCTTGCTGAGTATGGTATGTCAGTCAGCTACAAATCTATCTGGTGGTGATGTTGTCTAGTCCCTATTTTTCTAGCTTACCAAGAAGTAGATTGTAATTTACTTTGTCAAATACTTTACTGAAATTTAAGTATACTATGTCTACAGCATTTTGCAATAAAGTCTACTAATTTAGTGGCTTTATCAAAGAATTAAATAAGATTGTTTGGCATGATCTGTTTGTAAGAAACCCATGTTTGCTACTAGTTAAAACTTTATTTGCTTCTAGTTGTTCGCAGATCTGGTTTTTAATGTTAGACTGATTGGCCTGTAGTTTCCAAGGTCTGTTTTCCCCTCCTTTCTTGAAGATGGGAACATCAGCGCTTTTCCAATCCTCTGATACTTCCCCTGTATTTCGTACAATGGTTCTGAGATGACATCTGCCAGCTCCTTCAGAACTCTGTGATATAATCGGTCAGGTCCTGGTGATTTATATTTATCAAGGTCAGATAGGTGCTCTCTTACCATTTTATTGCTTACTTTAATTTTAGTTGTTTGTGATGCAATGGTGGGTACACTTTATATTTTTGGCAAATAATATTTTAGAAAAAACAGGATCTATAAGTTATCACCTTAATAATAGTTGAGATAAAAATTATCCTGTGAATTTAACCCTAGTCCCCTTATGTATCATAGGTTTCATAAGCAGACAACATTTACAGCAGGTAACAATTTAGGTATATTGATACATAAATATCATTTGCAATTACAGCTATTTAAAAACAAAACAATTAATGAGAATTTCAGGAAAAAATATTCTGTACTAAGAATATCAAAGCACAAATTGCCTCTTCTAGAACACAAGGAAGACTTCAAGCAAAGTATAGCATAGTATTTCAAGTCAAATTTCTAATTTGAGAGAGCAAAGTTAAAATGTAATGACAAGAAATGCTATTTCAGGATCACCCACATTCTTCCCATTATTGAGCTACTGTCTTTAATAGACAAAAAAAATGAGGAATACAAAAAATATTAGTTATAGAAAGAAGAAAGGGTATGTGTATTCTGATGAATATTTTGATCCAGACTGTCTTGAAGTCTTGAAATCAACACATACAATTTACCACCTCAAGCTGGAAACTATACTGTTGTGATGAAAGCAAAGGATTATCAATATTCAATTTATTTACCAATAATAATTGGTAGCAACAGATAGCTCTTCTCCTCTTAAAATCACGCCAATGACATTCCTGCAATGCCTAATTCCAGAATTTGTAGAGGAACATAAGAAGGCTTCTACCTTGAGGATTATCACTTATGGAGACAGATTATCACCAGAACCTGCTTTTTACAGCAAAGATGCTATGAATTGTAACTTTGTTTATTTATACTTTTGGGGAAAGTTCACAAAAGCTAACATTGCTGGAAATCATAGGTTTTGCTCTATCAGGCTAATACAATGACATTAGGAGGAAGATCTGCAACTGAGCTCCAAAACTTTGTTAAATAAAACCCGAAGTATATTCTGGGAATGGCACTTCTAAGAAGTTGAAGGAAACACATCCTCCAATATTCTAGGAAATGTGTTAAGTATACTACAAAATCTCCAGAATATTTAAGAATAGACTCCACAGCTTAAAACTAACAGATCCTGTTCCCATCTACCTTTGGAATGCAGTTCTATATGCTAGGCAAAGTCCTTAGCCAACATTAAATGTCTGCCTCTGTTTTAGGGCAAAGGAGATTGGATGAACTAAACATCATACTTGTGCAAATGACATGTTCCTACAAATTCAGCTGAGGATTTTAACATGAAACTTAAAGACAACAGAAGATAGAGAAATGATCATGAACTTACAAGGATATGGAAAAGGGCATAGGCATTAGCAATATAATATTTTAATATGGAGAAAAGCACTATAATCATATCATCATTAGGAAGTGATCTAAGGAATTTCTCCAGCTTTTAAAAAGAAAAAAAAGCCCTCTTCCAAAATAGTTCATCTGAATCCACCTGTCCAGCTGGCCATGGAGATTTTACTTGCTTTGGAAGTAGAGTTGTAACTCTTCTTATGGAAATACAACATGATCTCATTCAATAGGAATTGGAGAGCCCCCATTTGTCTAAACAATGAGAGATTGTCTTAACATCTGTATTAAAAATTTCTGTAAATCTTAGTCTGCAACCTATTCAACCAAAGATAATATTTCAGACTTATTGCACCCCATTGTATTTGTATAGAAGAGCAATGAGTAAATCATTCTGTTGGAGATGCAATGAGATAATGCATCATACATTTTTTGCAATATCCCAAAATTGTTATTCTGGGAAGAAGTCACTATATCTATAAATTTGATTTTGAGAGATACATTGATATTTTTGAATTGCCATATTCTTAAAAATAACGTACAAAACAGAACAGGTATGCTGAAGATTCTATTTCCAAAGAAGCTCTGGCACAGCCTAGGTAATGTGGCCCTTCCATCATCCTCTTTGAGGCAAAGCCTGCCTGCCCCACCCTCTCTCTCCATGTAGCCACCAATGTCTTTGCAGCTCACATCGCAAAACATAAAACAAGAAATTACAAAACAACATTGCATTAAAGCTGAGGCATCTAGAATGATATTCCAATCAAATCATGTATGTTAGGTTTTTTGGCCCATTGAACACTCAAATTTTCAATTTTTTTCTCACAGAATAAATGGGTCAGGGCCATGTTTTTTAGCAAATTGAAGAAAACACATTTCTTCTTTCGCTGCTTTCTCTCTTCACACATCTGATCCTGCTGATCACCAATTAATCAAGACTGAATTTGCACACTCTTTAAGGCAAGTACTGTTTGTTTGGAAACTACAGTCATCCATACTTGTAATTCTGATTTTCTAGTAGACCATGACTTCTGGTTTGTTAATTTGGCAAAATAATTTTCAGGGAATTGATGACTGAGCATGTGAAAGCTCTTTAATTTAGAGGACAGTATCTCCTTTAAAGGCCAAGAAGCAATATTCAAGCTTAAATAAACATGAGAAAAACTTGCAAGTAGCAGTAGGGAAAAAAGGGATACATTGTGCTCCAAAAAGCCAATGCATGTTCTCCATCCTCTTCCCATTTTATTTCTCCTCAGCACTGAGTAGAAAAGACAGGCAAGAGAGCAACTTGTCCATCTGAGTTTTATGGATGTTCAGGCTTGTAATATCAAACAACCAATACAATGAAAGTTACTGCATTACATTAATTCAGGAAAAACAACATGCCTTCAGATTTAAACCAGAAACATAGAGCTATTGTTCTTTTTTCCAGATGTATGGAAGCTCTACTAGTTCTATAAATGGATTTGACAGTTTTCCTATGCAATTTATCTATCTCCAATAACCCAGTCTTTGTCCAACAACAAAATCATTCATTTATTACAGAGCCTATTATACAATATTGGCAGGAAACATGATTTTTAATGGATGTCTAAAATGAAGAGTGTGTGCAATGTGCCAAAAGAAGGAAAACCTATTCATCTGGAATATTTATTGACCCATAGTCTTAATCTGATCCAATATTTAATATTTTATATAAAGGAAGACAATGTTAAAATATGTCAGAGACCATTTTATTATACAATTCAGATAATAACATCTTACAAAAATCATTTACACACAGAGACAGAGAGAGACAGAGAGAAAGGGGAGGAGGAGGAGAGGGAGGGAAGGAGAGAGAGAAAAAGAGAGAAATCCTCTATAGTAAGAATATTGAATATTTAATACAATATTTAACCATTTATTTTCATTAACACTTAATGAAGACTGGTACTGAAAAGAATGCTAATGATATCTCCACTCTAATTCCTGAAAAAACCAGGCAGGCTATTCATTTGTATCTTTGATCACATAATTTTATTATTTTGGAAACTTTTGACATTATTGTGGGTAGAAGCCCCAGAAAAGAAATATTAAAGCTATTGATAGAACATATTAAGCTTATTAGCTCCAATTTTTTATTGCTTCACCATAATATTTTGGTGATGTGATGTCATGGGATTACATGGACCGCCTTTGGTCTACTAAGCAATGCAGATCATCAGCTAGATAGAATCTCACTACACTGAAAAACAGTGTTCTATCTAGTCTGTGTCACAACTGGTTTTCTGCTGTTAGAAAAAGTGTGTGGCCTTCAGTACCTTGTATAACATAATATATCACTTAGGTTCATCTCTTCTTGAATAGGGGCTTTGGCTGTATAAATCCCAAAAGAGATAATGTCCTTTAAAACCTGTCACAAAAAATGAAATCTTGAATGCATTTTGAGTTATTGATCTTTAGAACAAAACTAAGACAGAGGCAAAAAAATATCATTAAGTTCCTGCTCAGTTTGACTATAAATAAATTGAGTAAACAAGAAAAAAGACTAGATCCTTCAGTGTTTGCATGATCCATTTCTTCCAACCTCGTGTCATCCAGATGTGTTGGGATAATGGCTGCTAGCATTCTATCTCAACATATCCTTCAGCACTTCTGTCTAAGTATCCAGTTGCAATTTACATGCCTGAAGATAACCAGGGTATTATTATACACATTTAGGCTTTGGAATTTGCAAATATACTTTCACTTGAGGGGGGTATAGAAAGAAAGAAATCTCTATGTGGATCCATTTTGAATAAAAATAAACAGTTTTTTTTTTAAAAAAGCAAGAATCCCTAAAAAGTCAAATAGTTTTATCATTTTATCTGTTTCCATTGTATCTTTTTGGAATGTTTGCAGAATCACAAAATACCTTGTACCTGGCAATCTATTAACTGTAATTAGGATCATCACTGAAGTTTATTAAACATTCAACAGTCACTTCCAAGAATGAATATTTGAATTCATATAGTGACAATTTCGCTCATATAGTGAGCAAACTGAACTATGTTGCATGGTCTGTATTTATCTCTGTGGCCACCTGCTTTGGAATATTTGTGATTGAGACTGAATAATTTTTAAAACCTCGTGCATTTTTGGCATTTAAATGAGTGTTAGTCTTTAATTATCTGGTTTTAAAGTAAATGGATTATCTATGAGAATGTAGAAACACCATAATGAGTATTTAGAGAAAAAAAGAATGTGTAAAGTAGTAGGCATTGGAAAAATCCAGAGGCGAGAGGCCAACCAAATCCAATAACCTTAAAAGAATATTGAAACCTCACTGCTACTGACTTGGTTTTCTTCTATTATTTATGCACTTAGTTTGGCAGTCGACTTAACTACATGGCTGAGATCCTACATTGAAATTAGAAGTCCAATTCTAGATTATTGAGTATAAATGTAAGACTTGTTTATTTATACCAGGGCAATATTAGCATCAAGATTGATCCTGGGTGATTTCACATGATTTTTTGGTTTGCTTTGTCTTTTCTTTTCTTCTATTTTAAAAGAACAAAAACTTGGCTGATGGGATTGAAAAATAGAATTTAAAAAAAAATTAGACACTTTATGGTGTCAAAACTGCTTCTTGACGCCAAAACTGAAATATTTATGAACAATGCCATTTGTATTAGCCAATTTCTTTTTTGAAAAAGTTAAATGTACATTTCTTAGTTCTACTTCATTTGCTTACTGATTTCTTACAATTTTTCTTTCTTCTACCTATTTTATCCAGAGCAAATCTCAATTTCATATTTTATTTGCTTCTATTAGATTATATTTTTATATTCTATATAAGAACACACATACAATGTATGAAGGAGCAACTGACTAAATGTTATTAATTTCCATTATTTCCATTGATTTTTCACCTACAATCAAGAAGACTAAAGTGATAGGCATTATTTTATTTTAAAAAAGAATTTATAATAACATGCTCATCTTGTTTTTAAATTTCAAAAGCAAAACATAAGAAACTCCAGTAAACAAAGCCCCAAGATCTTAAGTTCATAAATAATTAGAAAAATACAATGGGCAGAGCTGCTTCTCTTCTTAACATTATTGTGTGTTTCAAGTTATCATTGACCTCAAGCTCATTAAACATTGTTCAATACAGTGTTGTATAAAACTAGGTAATAGAACATATATTTAAAGGTATTTTTGTCAGAAACAGAAAAGTTTTCAGAGATATATGCAAATCAATAAAAAAACTTATTTAAAAGTACTGGTTTATAACTTAAAATGATACAATGCAAAGTACAAAAAGAGAATGAGAATGAAAGTAAAGCAAGAGCACACATGTTAACACCATAGTTTTCTTATAAAGGTTGTGTGCAAAAGGACTTTTAACATTTGCCACTGTATTTGTAGGCAGAAAAAAATTGATAGATTTTCCCATACTGTGGAAGAAAAACAATTTCTCATGCATAGGAGAAGCCTAGCCAGTGTGTTGTACATGTGATTAATTTTTTTTGTTCTATTGAAAAAGGAAAAAAAAAACAAATGAGGAGGAATCCATTGTGATCTACAGGTCTCAGAACATGAGAAACCAGTGACGGTCTGGAGAGATGATTTTTCAGGATAAGCATACATACTATGGCTACTCTGTAATTAAATAGCCCAATAAAACACATTCCATCTTTGGGAATTTCTCCATTATTTTCTTCCTTTGAAAGAGTAAAGGAAGAAAATTCTGATCTAGTTTTGGTTCAGAAAAATGTTTCTGTTTAGAGAAAGAATGTTTTTGCTTGGCACGAATCAGCACTAGTTCTTAATTACACAAAAAATATTCCATCTATTCACCAAATGGGACCCAGGATGTATGGCATTTTTGTAGCAGCAACTACTCTATGAACCTTTCCTCCAGTCTAAAATTCAGTTGAAACTGCCCGCCCTTCCCATTCTTCTGGTCTTTAGATCCAGGCTGTACCATCCTGTATGGTAAATCCTACGGTATTTGACTCAGGTGGCTGTCCCCTGTTTTATTTTATTATCATTTGCTTTTTTTTTAATTGAAAATTTTTGAAAAAAAAACTTTTACAAATGTTTACCTCCCTCCCCCTCCCCTCCCCACCCAAACCCACCCACCCTCAACCTTTCCCCCCCCCTGACTTCCCAGAACCAATACAGGGTATAAATCTTTAACAAAGATATTCTAAAATAAACTTTAAAAAAGTTAGTATCATCTTTCTAAGAGCCAAGGTGGCGCAGTGGTTAAAAGCAGCACTGCAGGCTACTGCTAGATCAGCAGGTCAGCGGTTCAAATCTCACCGGCTCAGGGTTGACTCAGCCTTCCATCCTTCCGAGGTGGGTAAAATGAGGACCCGGATTGTTGGGGGCAATATGCTGACTCTCTGTAAACCGCTTAGAGAGGCCTGAAAGGCCTATGAAGCGGTATATAAGTCTACTGCTATTGCTATTGCTTTCATTTGAGCTTTAACTCCTCTTTGCTAGGCTAACTCTAAACAGATTATATCATTCCTTGTTTCTTCAGTCATAAACTATCTGGAATTTCTTAGTCCCATATTTATTTTGAGTATAGTCAATCCATCTTCTCCACTCTAGTTTATATCTCTCATTTGAGTGATCCTTGAGATATGCTGATATTTTAGCCATCTCTGCTAGGCTTGTTACTTTTAATGTCCATTCTTGAATGGTAGGCAAATCTAGCTTCTTCCAGTATTACGCCACCAACAGTCTTGCTGCGGTTATTAAATGCAAAATCAAGTTAGTCTCTATTGTATACTGTACAATCAGTAATTATACCTAACAAAAATAACTGAGGGGTAAACTTTATCTTTTTTTAAAGAACATTTTGCATAATCCACTATATTTTTATCCAAAATGCTTTTACCTTTTTACAAGTCCACCATGTATGATAGTATGTAGCATCGAGACAATCACATCTCCAGCATTTAGGTTGTAAATTCGGATACATAGAGGCCAGTTTTTTAGGATCTAAATGCCATCTATAAAACATCTTGTTATAACCCAGCAACAACCTGTGTTGCATTCTAATTGGTTGGTCAAGGCACAGCATCTGATTGGCTGGCCTCGTGACAGTTGGGCTTGACAGTTGCTTCTGGCTAGTATAAATACCCTGACAGTTGCAGGGAATCTTTGAATCGCTTGTCATCTGGTGCTAATAAAGATCTGTCTTGCATACATGGCTCCTGCATGTCAATCCCTCACAACTACAACCCACACTCACACACGAGTTTACAATACTGGCGACGAGGATGGGATTGATATGCGATTCCCGCAGGAGCCAAACAACATCAGCCAACTAGTAAGGAGCCACAGGACAGCCAGAAGCCTGTCGCTGCCTCCGTTCTCCGGGCCATGCTGCCTGCGCCCACTGCGAGCCTTGCCGCCGTGCCTCAACTCCTGCCGAAGCCGCTCGTTGCATGCCTTCGGCGCCTATAGGCCTCCAGGGCCTGCCTTCCTGTCCTGCCTTCCTGTCCTGCCTGCCTTCCAGGCACCTAGCTCTTTCCAGCTGCCTCTGCCGAGGCCGTTCTACGAAGGCTGCAAGCATCTCAAAGCCCTGTCTCCACTTCGCTGCCTCCAGGGCACGAATTCCTCCCTGCGATGCCTCTGCAAGCATCTCAAAGCCCCTGTCTCCACTTCGCTGCCTCCAGGGCACGAATTTCTCCCCGCGATGCCTGCCTGACCAGGAGAGAGAGAGAGGAAGAAGGAGGAGGACTGAAGCGTGTCCCTGCCATCCGTCTCCTGCCTTGCTTCCTCGGACTCCCGACGCCTCCAGGGCCTTCCGTCGTTCCCTGTCTTAGCTGCCTCCAGGGGCCTGAGATCCTCCTAGACCTCCGTGCTGCCTGCCAGTGCCTCTGCTGTCCAAGCCATCTGCGAGCAGCGAGCCGCCTCCAGGGCCGATTTTCAAGCCTGGACCGAGAGAATCAAAGTTGTTTTGTTTGGGCATGCGCAGTTAAGGGGGGGGGGAATTTTAAATAAATAATTCACTTAAGTTGGGAAAATATGCAAATGTAATTTTCAAAGTTGCTTGTTATTGCAAATGTAATTTTCAAAACTAATTGAAGCTACTAGCCCAGAATGTTCCTGGACAGAGTTGCTAAATTTCTACTTCTGTTACAAAGTTAAGCATTACATTAAAGTGGTTATAAGTGGTTACAGTTATCAGGTTGACTGGGGGGAAGGAGAGAACACAATTGCAAATGGTAAAACTGGAAGAAAAAAAAATGTGAATGAATTGTACAACACAGAAGGGCAAATGTACAATGTACAATTGATTGGTTATTATACAAATAACTGGGGGGAAGGAGTGTTATAACCCAGCAACAACCTGTGTTGCATTCTAATTGGTTGGTCAAGGCACAGCATCTGATTGGCTGGCCTCGTGACAGTTGGGCTTGACAGTTGCTTCTGGCTAGTATAAATACCCTGACAGTTGCAGGGAATCTTTGAATCGCTTGTCATCTGGTGCTAATAAAGATCTGTCTTGCATACATGGCTCCTGCATGTCAATCCCTCACAACTACAACCCACACTCACACACGAGTTTACAATACTCATCGAGACAATCACATCTCCAGCATTTAGGTTGTAAATTCGGATACATAGAGGCCAGTTTTTTAGGATCTAAATGCCATCTATAAAACATCTTATAAAAGTTTTCTCTCAAATTTTGGGCTTGTGTAAATTTTACATTTCTTATCCACATCTTTTCCCATGTATCCAACATCATTGGTTCTTCAAAATTTTGTGCCCACTTTATCATACAGTCTTTAACTAATTCTGCTTCCGAATCCATTTCTATTAATGTATTATATAGTCTCTTTATATGCATTGGACTTTAATCTCTAATTTGTTTTAGTAAATTATCCTCATTTTGCGTAAAACCAATTTTTTGATCTTTTTTCCATCTGGCCTGTAACTGCCCATACGGAAACCATGTTTGAATTGCCTTTTCCTCTTTTAGTACATTCAAGGGTTTTAATTGTAATACACCACTTTCTAAGGTGAGAAGCTATCTATATGTAATTACATCCTGTTTTTGTACTTTATTTATGTTTTCTATTGTGGGTCTCGGAATTGCCCACATAGGTATCTTATAATTTAGTTCGTATTGATATTTTTTCCAGATCCGCAGTAGAGCATTCCTTAAAATATGACTTTTAAAATTCTTATCTACCTTTTTGTCATATAACAGGTAAGCATGCCAACCATATACCAAATCATGCACTTCGATATTAAGTATTCTATCATCTGTTAAATTAATCCAGTTATTGATTACTGATAAAACTACTGCTTCATAATATAGTTTTAAATTTGGCAATTTCAAACCTTCTCTCTCACACACATCTTGCAGTATTTTTAGTTTTATTTTCGGCGTCTTCCCTGCCCAAACAAATTTGTTAATGCCCTTCTGCCATTCTAGCAAATTTGCATCTTTTTAAAGTATTGGTTTCATTTGAAAAAGAAATAAAAATTTAGGTAGAACATTCATTTTCACTGCTGCTATTCTTCCCAACAAAAATAATTGTAATTTTTCCCAATTTTTCATCTCTGTCTGTATGCCGTGCCATAGTGGCTCATAATTATACTTATATAGTTTCCCATTTGAGGTTGAGATATAGACGCTTTAACCTTTTTAACTATTTCACATCCTGTCATTCCTTCTAATTCTTCCCTTTGTTTAGTGTTCATATTTTTAACTAGCATCTTTGTTTTCCCTAAATGTATTTTAAATCCGGACACTTGGCCATATTGATTAATCATATTCATTAAAACCTTACTAGATTCCTGTGGTTGGGTTAATGTTATAACCAAATCATCCGCAAAAGCATGTATTCTATATTCTTGATGCCTAATCTTGATTCCCTGTAAATCATCTGATCCCTGTATTTTATTCAACAAAAATTCCAGGGTTATGATAAACAGTAACAGGATAGGGGACAACCCTGCCTTGTACCTTTCTCAGTTTTAAATGGGTCTGTTAAACTTTCATTGACTATAATTTGTGCTGTTTGTTCCTGATATATTGCTTTAATTGATTGTAAAAAATGTTCTCCTATTTGCATTTTTTGCATTATTTTCATTAAAAATTGCCAGTTCACTCGATCAAAGGCTTTCTCGGCATCTAGAAATATAAGCGCTGCAGTGATTAGATTATTCTTTCCCAAGTATTCTAGTATATTAACAATTTGTCTTAATTACTTCTCATTTGTCTCCCTTGTATATTTGCTTTTTATTTGATGATTTTTAATCCTTTTTTTAAAATGAGGATCTGCACTCTACATTACTTGCTATCTTCAAATTAGACTTCACTGATACTTGCTACTGCTCAAAAATATTGGTTTCAGATTACAATTTGCAACATCCACCTCAGCTGACAGATATTGTGAGATTAGACTGTATGAAACTTCATCTTGAAACCATTTCAATCAAACTTTTACCTCTTACTTTGCTGGTTGAAAAAGGATCCCTTCAAATAATTTTTTCAGTTTGATAGACTTTTTTTTAAATATCAAATCAACATTCTGACACAGATTTTCTCAGTTTAACAATTCACATCAACACTGCACCAATTGAATAATTTGGGGGACAATTCACACAAGTTGGTCATTTAAGGGGCAACAAATAGTAAGGGATGCTTTTTGTGCAGTGATTTGCTCCTACTCTTCATCTCCCAAACTAACTTTCTACCCTTATCTATTTTTGAAGGTTTGGGGGCATTACAAATTTGCTAATCCTGAATCACTTTGAAACACACAATCATGCACACAAATCTTTGCCACCAGCACTTTAATTTTGCTGAGAAAATATTATCTTTCGCTCAAGCTTGCGATGAAAACTATTTTATGTGCAAGTATATTATTACTGCTAGCTAATATTTATACTATATTTAGTCCAGGGAACTGAAATTGGCAGACTTCAGAGCAATCCATTTTTACAATGCAGAAAACATTTCATTTAAAAAGAGGAAATGAATAGTTAAAAGTCACTCTAAAAATCAACACTTAATTGAGTTCCTTATAATGAATTATCATGACTAATACCTGGATAAAATTAATCTATGGGGCAATGATTTATTATAGACATAGAAAAAAACCTGCTTTTTCTAGCAAAATTACAACTGATGAATATTCACCTAGTTCTTGTCTGTGCTGTGATTAAGAACATGTACCTACATTTTCATTTCTTAAGATGTGAAGAACTTTATCTCAAATTATGCTGAACTGAAAAGAAATAAGTCTTATGTTCACACACATTTTGTATCCTACAAATGTTACTCTTCCACAAATCTGTAACCAGGGAAGACTTCAGTGTATATGCATTTCATATATCAAATTTACACTGAGCTTGACCTCTAGCATATTAAAAAAAATAAAGTGTGGTTTCCAATGGACTGAAGATTTAACCTAGACATTTACAATAAAAAAGGGGAAACTGTCTGAAGATTTCTTTGCTTTTGAAAAATCATGCTTTCAAAAGGTTGATTCATGTGAATCTCTTTTTCCTGAGTATGCTGTCATTGGTATTGGTATTGGTATTTATTCGATTTGTAAGCTGCCCTATTCCCCGAAGGGACTCAGGGCGGTTGAACAAAAACCAAGGGAAGGGGAAAAACAAATACAGAAAGTAAGACAAACAGGACAGTGATACAACAGTTTAAAAAAGCACAGCAAGCACAGCAAATTTGAGTAGGGGGGAGGACTCAGCCCCAGGCTTGCTGGGACAGCCAGGCCTTAACGGCTGTCCGGAAGGCCTGAAGGGTGGCGAGGGTCCGAATCTCCACGGGGAGCTCGTTCCAAAGGGCCGGAGCAGCCACAGAGAAGGCCCTCCTCCGGGTGGTCGACAGCCGGCATTGGCCGGCAGATGGAATTCGGAGGAGGCCTAATCTGTGGGATCTAATGGGTCTATGGGAGGTAATTGGCAGAGGCGGTCTCTCAAGTATCCAGGTCCAATACCATGTAGGGCTGCCCCATGTAGAGCGCATTGCAGTAGTCCAGTCTTGAGGTCACAAGGGCATGAGTGACTGTTGTAAAATCTTCCCGGTTCAGGTAGGGACACAATTGGTGCACCAGGCGAACCTGGGCAAATGGCCCCCTGGTCACAGCCGACAAATGGTGATCTAAGGTCAGCTGTAGGTCCAGGAGGACTCCCAAATTGCGAACCCTGTCTGAGGGGCGTATAATTTCACCCCCCCAGCCTGAGAGATGGAATACCTTGCCAATTTGTGGGAGGAAAAAACACAAGGCACTCGGTCTTGTCAGGATTGAGAGCCAGCTTGTTAACCCCCATCCAGACCCTCACATCCTCCAGGCACTGACACATCACGTTAACTGCTTCTCTGAGCTGGCACGGGATGGACAGATATAATTGAGTATCATCTGCATACTGGTGGTATTTTATCCTGTGCCATCGGATGATCTCTCCCAGCGGCTTCATGTAAATGTTGAACAGGAGGGGGGAAAGGACTGACCCCTGCGGCACCCCATAGTTAAGGGACCTAGTGGTCGACCTCTGTCCTCCAACCAACACCGACTGCGACCTGCCCGAGAGGTAGGAGGAGAACCACCGAAAAACTGTGCCTCCCACCCCCACCTCTCGCAACTGCCGCAGAAGTATACCATGGTCGATGGTATCGAAGGCCGCTGGTGGTCCAGGAGCACCAGAACGGAGGCCTGGCCCCCGTCTCTGGCTCTCCAGAGATCATTAGAAGTACTGAAGTGTTCTGCAAGTTTAAAGTCCTATCTTTGATCTTTTGTCTGCCTGCCTAGTTAGCTCAGTGTTAAGTCCTCGACTTGCGACTGGTCCTAGGTCCTCGACTGGATTGGGAATGGAGATTTTGCAATATCCTTCCCCCAGGAGTGGGAAGAGGAATGGGGATTTTTCAGTATCCTTCCCCTGCCACATCCACCAAGCCACGCCCACAGAACCGGTAGTAAAAAAAATGAATTTCCCTACTGGTCTATTCTATCTCATTTTTTTAAAAAAGTGTGATGTCATTCTTATAGTTATAATGCCAGAAAAGTTAAGGAAGAAATTTTATTTCATCATAAGTTAGTGAGAATGTATCACAAATCACACTCCTTAAAGTAAACAAGGTGAAGATTAGATGAGTTTTGACAGATTATTTTCCCATTTAAAAATGGATCTTAAAATGGAAGGGGCTTCAGGAGAGGTTTAATTCTATGTGATTGGAGACCAATTGGATAAAGAGTGACCACTCTCTATTTCTCATGCTATTTCATCCAACCTGGGCAACCTGGGCAATCGCTTACTCGTGCACTCTATCTCAACCTGCTTAGCTGATGCCACAGCAATCACATTTTTGAGAAAGCAATAGAACACTCTGTGAGAAAGAGAGAGAGAAACTGTTCCCTATATATTAATAACATTCCCATGTCAGTTACATTTAACTGGGCAAAACTGCATCATAAATCAAGACTCCACAAATCCTATACACTACAGCATCTCTTGTGCACTCTATGTACCTTTCTAACCCATGTCATATTTTTCATGCATGGGTGTCTTCCCTGCCTCACACAGCCTCCCCATTCAGTCCCCAACCCATACCATCCCAAATACATCATTATTGACCCATGCTGCACCCACACATACCCCATATGCCCTTCCGAAACTGCACCCCATGGAACCCTTGACCCTCTCTATCCAGCAGACAGTACTTTCTGCATACTTGAACTTGCTGTTTCCTTGTGATTTTTCAATTCAATCTTCCTATCAGCAAAGTAAATGAGGAAGCTTGCAGGAATTTGAGGGAAGGAGGGAGTGGGGAAAGGAGAGAAACAGGGAATGAGGGACAAAAAGAAAGGGAGGACAAGAGAAAGGAAGACAGGAAGGAAGGAAGGAAGGACAGACGGAAGGAAGGAAGGAAGGAAGGAAGGAAGGAAGGAAGGATGGAAGGAAGGAAGGAAGGTTTCTGATGTTTTTTGGCAGGTTCCCACAAAGAAACTCAAAAAGAAAGTTGCTTTCATACCCACTGCTTTTCTTTTTGGCCTGCCTGTGATCATTCAGTTTCTCTATTTAGCTAACGAAATATGTCTGAAAATCTGAAAATCTGAAACTGTACCCAATGGGTACAGGTTGCCCAGTTGTAGTTTAAAATTGGAACAGCTAAAGATATCTTTAAGTTGCCACAGTTGTACGATGAAGAAAAATATGAAGAGGAACTGGTTAGAATTTGGCCAAGTGTGATTGGACACACAAGGAAATTGTCTGTGGTGCATATGCTCTCGGTGTACATAAAAATACAAGATACATTCATCAAGAATCATAAGGTACTTAATGATAGTCATAGGGTACAAATAAGCTATCAGGAAACAATCAATATTAATATAAACCATAAGGATATAAGCAACAAAGTTACAATCCTGCACTCATAAATGGGAGAAGATGGGTGATAGGAATGATGAGAAGACTAATCGTAATAATAATGCAGCCTTAGTGAATGGTTTGACAGTGGTGAGGGAATTATTTGTTAAGCAGAGTGATGGCTTTTGTGAAAAAACTGTCCTTGTGTCTAGTTGTTTTGGTGTGCAGTGCTCAATAGCATCATTTTGAGAGTAGAAATTAAAACAATTTATGTCCAGGATGCGAAGGGTCGATAAATATTTTCATGGCCCCCTTTTTTGACTCATGCAGTGTACACGTCCTCAATGGAAGGCAGGTTGGCTGTAATTGTTTTTTCTACAGTTCTGATTATCCTATGAAATCTGTGTCTGTCTTGTTGGGTTGCAGAACCAAACCAGACAGCTATAGAGGTGCAGATGATAGACTCAATAATTCCTCTGTAGAACTGTATCAGCAGCTCCTTGGTAGTTTGAGCTTTCTGAGCTGGGGAGCTTTCTGAGCAGAAAGAACATTCTTCATTGTGCTTTTTTGATGACGTTTTTGATGTTATGTGTCCACTTTAAGTCTTGAGATATGATAGAAGCTAGAAAGTTGAAGGTCTCTACCATTGACACTGTGTTGTCTAGTATTTTAAGAAGTGGTAGTATGGTAGGGTTTCTCTTAAAGTCTACCACCATTTCTATGGTTTTGAGTGTGTTCAGTTCCAAATTGTTCCGTTTGTACCACAAGGCTAGTTGTTCAACCTCCTGTCTGTATGTGGATTCATCATTGTCTCAAATGAGACCAATTACTGTTGTATCATCTGCAAACTTCAGTAGTTTAACAAATGGATCATTTGAGATGCAATCATTGCAGAGGTGGGTTCCTACCAGTTCAGACCTATTCGGTAGAATCGGTTTGTCAAATCTACTGAACCGGTTAGAAGAGGTTCCACCAGTGGACCTGGAAAGCAGACCACACCTACAGAAGAGGTTCCAAATTTTTTTGAAACCCACCACTGAATCATTGGTATATAGAGAGAAGAGAAGAGAAGTGGAAAGAGCACACAGCCTGGGTGGTGGTAGGGGGGGGGGGGCTCCTGTGCTAATTGTACAGGTATCTGATGTGATTTTGTTTAGCTTCACCTGCTGCTTCCTGTCTGTTAAGAAGCTTGTAATACACTTACAAGTGTTCAGGAAAACTTGTAAACTAAACTGATTTAATTTAGTTAAAAGAATGTACAGTATGATGGTATTGAATGCTGAACTAAAGTCTAAAAAGAGAACCCTTGCGTAGGTCTTTGTAGATTCAAGTTGTTGTCGGATGTAGTGCAGAGCCATATTAACAGCATCATCTCTCGATCTATTTGTTTGGTATACAAATTGCAGCGATTCTAACAGTGGATCCATGATGGTTTTCACGTGGGACATTACTAGCCTTTCAAAGGTTTACATCACTGCAGATGTTAGAGCAACTGGTCTGTAGTCATTCAGTTCCTTGATGGAGGGCTTCTTCGGCACTGGGATGATAGTGGATCATTTGAAGCAAGAAGGAACATAGCACATCTCTAGTGATTTGTTGAAGATTCAGGTGAAGATGGGAGCAAATTGGTCAGCACAGACTTTTAAGCAAGAAGGAGTTTCCTTGTCTGGGCCTGGTGCTTTTCCTGGCTTCCATCTGTGAAATAGATCTTGCACTTCATTTTCTGTGACCCCTAGGGGTTGTGAATCCAATGGGATGGGGTCAGTTGCAGGAGACAGGTGATTGGCTGTTGTTGGTGTGTCTAGGATGGGGATTGTGGAGATAGGTGGCTGTAGTTTCCTTTCAAACTTGCAACAAAACACATTCAGGTCATCATGTTGATTGCCTTCAGCCTCGGAAGGATGTTTTCCATAACCGGTGATATTTTTAAGAATTTTCCACATGTTTGCTGGTTCATTTGTTGAGAACTGGTTCCTTAGCTTTTCAGAGTAGCTTCTTTTTGCTGCTCTGATCTCTCTTGTCAATACGTTTCTGTCCTGATTGTACAGCATTCTATCACCTCTCTGCAGGCTTCCTCTTTGGAATGACGTAGCTGCTTAAGTTTAGCTGTGAACCAAGGTAAGTTACTGTATATTCACAAGTTCCTGGTTGATGCACATAGGTCTTCACAGAAGCTGACATATGATGTTACAGTATCTGTGAGTTCATCCAGGTCTGCAGAAGTATCTTCAAAACTATTCCCGTCAGTACAGTCAAAGCAAGCCTGTAGCTTTAACTTTGCCTCCTCAGTCCAAGACTTCACTGATTTTATTGTTGGTTTCATAGCTTTAAGTCTTTGTCTGTAAGCAGGTACAAGGTGGCCCACAGCTGCTCATGGTAAGGACTGATAAGCATCTTTTAGCATTGTGTAGCAATGGTCTAAAGTATTCTTGCCTCTGGTGGAACAATTGACATGCTGAAAATATTTTGGAAGCTCTTTCCTTAAGTTATCTTTGTTGAAATCACCTGGAATAATGGCCACTGAATGGTTAGTGACACATGTGTGTACAGTGGTTTCAAAAACATCTGAAGGACCTTTTTTGATAGTGGTATTTGTGACTCTAAGAGAGGTATATTGAGATATGCTCACAGAAACATTTCTTTATGTTCCACCAAAAATGTTTGATATAAATCACTACCAATGACAGTTAAAGCTATTGTATTCTGAGAAAACATTGAATTTATTATGATTGTATTTATAAACAGAATATATTTATTACTACAGTAGTGGCACCAAAGACATAACTGGGAGGCTTGATTCAATGTCAATATCAACGAGGATGGTTAAAAATCTCCATGTAGGAGATATGTGGGAGTCTTACACTGACAGACAGAAACATTTAATCAATAGCGTTAGCTCAGGAGTTTTTTCTTTCTTTCTTATGTTACTGTTGGCTTTAGTGATATGGAAAAAAAGAATTGGATGCTATCTATGAGGTAGAAAGAAGAATTGATAAATTAAAAAAGCCATCCTAATTTGAAATCATATATGGAAAGACAAAAAGAGTCAATTTTTAAGTTGATGGACACCTGAGCAGTTAGAAGATCATGTGTAGCTGAGAATTAGGGGAGATATACATTTGCTTTCTGAACATTTTAGCTGTTTTAGAGCATTCAGTGTGCCTTATAATGTGTCTGCTATTCAACAGGCAAACAATCAGGCTTTTTTCCTTACCTTTACGTTACTCTGAATTTAATAATTTAAAATTTCCTTTGGTATTTTCTTTTATGTGACTTTTTAAAACAGAATTCATCCTCTGAAATAACCAGACAGGATATCAGGATTCAGGGGGGAAAATGCTTCTGAAAGAAAACATTTAATGTTTTCACAAATAAAATTCATTGTTGTAATAATATATAATAAAAAGAGACACATATGAAAAATGGAGCTAGAATAGTTGTTATGAATTCTATATATTCTGTGTAAATATACTACAGAAAAAAAATAAGAGTCTAAATGTCTAGAAATAAACATTACTCTTATTCAAACAAATATATCATTAGTTAAAGTTAGAAAAAACTATGTTATTCACTCTGGGATCATACAGTATGAATATTTGAAATACTTTATGCTAGTAAAAAAAAATCATAGAAAGAAAATACAGCGTAAAAACTCCACCATCTCATTCTTTTATTGCAGGGGTAGGAATTCTGGTGTTGAAATCCACAGCTTGTATGTATGTATGTATGTATGTATGTATGTATGTATGTATGTATGTGTGTATGTATACATATACATATACATATACATATACATATACATATACATATACATATACATATACATATACATATACATATACATATACATATACATATACATATACATATACATATACATATACGCATGCATGCATACATACATACATACATACATACATACATACATACATACATACATACATACATATATATATATATATATATATATATATATATATATAACAAATTTCACAAAAACATTTTGTTTCTCATGAGATCTCACAATATTTTTAAAATTAATTTTAATGAAAAATTGCATTGTTTTACATCATTGCACAAAATTACATAGTGGTCCCCAACATTTGAAAAGGATTCTGAGTCTTGCCTGTTGCCATATTAATTGGAAAATATTATTCAAGTCACTGTTTATTCTCTATGGCCCATAGAAAATATTTTTTTAGTCTTTTGCAAAAGAAAATTAGCTGTCATGTCAATGCTTGAATGATACCCATTTTTCAAGTTCTTCAAAATAGCAATTAGCTTGTAAACTTAACAATTCTCTAAATCCATATGGAAATAATTTGGATGGGTGAACTTGTAGGAAAAGAACATTTTGTAACAGACCCATATGTAACAATATAAGACCATTTATTATTATTCACTGTTGTTTTTTTCCTGACTAAAGAACTGTATAGGTTCAGAACTGAGGAATCTGTTGAAGCCATAAAAGTGGACATAAGTTCTCCCTTCGCCTTCTTTTCTCAGAAGTTTGAAGGGGGGTTAAATGAACTAATAGTGAAGTAGAAATTTGAAATTAAAAAATTAATAATTGAAGTTCTTCCAAAAACCCTTTAGATTAGTAATAAAAAGATGCAGGTCAGCAGTTGGCAGTGTCAAGCAGGCCTTGGGTGATCTTGGAAGTAAAATAGGGAAAACTGTTTAATTTTGGAAGGAGAATCCCAGATAATCCCAGGAAGTTTTTAGGTGAAACTGGAAAGTTGAAATTATATCCTATTAAAAGGCAAGAGAAAATTACTTCTATAATTACTGCCAAGGAGACACCCTACGAGAGTCCATGAATTTGCTAAAATCAAGCAAGGTGACAAACTATCTTATTCTTTTAAATAAGGTTGCTTATGCCCACAATTGTATAAATTCAGAAGAATGTGAAATGGACCAATAATAACAATTAATAACAAAATCCAGTAATGTCTAAGAAAGATGAAGAAATAGATAGGGAGGGTAATTCTGGCTAAGACCAACCTTAAAAAAAAACTGAGAAGACTGAGAAGACAGCAAAAGACAGCAATGCTGCTGCTGCAAAAAAACTTGAAAAATAGCGGATCACTTTGTTAAGCTGCTGCAAGAAGATTGCACAGACTGATTACAAACAATAGCATGATAAAGTAGCAGCAATGGTGCACTACAATATCAAAATGCAAGAAATACTATTTGTCTGCAAATAAGTATTGATGGAACTGCAAAATAGACAAAAGAGTATAAAATGAAGAAGCTAACATGCTCTGTGACTTTAGAAACTGGGCAAGCTGTCTGCCAGATAACATGCCAGACTTAACAATAGTTGGTAAGAAGGCAAAAAAAAAAAGTCTGGATAGTGGATATTACAGTACCTGGAGACAGCAGAATAGTAAAGAAAAAACTGGAAAAAATCCCAAAATACGAAGACCTGGAAATAGATGTAAAATAACTGTGGTAAAAGAATGCAAAGATGGTGTCAATGGTAATGGGTGTCTTGGGTGCAGTTTTCCAATTCTCCAATATCTGGAGTACCACTTGAACACCAACAACATTGACAAAATCCTCATCAGTCAATTGCAAAAAAGCAGTTTTACTTGGAACAGCTTATGTTCTGTGACGATACCTTCAACACCATCAAACAACAAAATCTCTCTATCCCAGGTCTTTGGGAAGGATTCATTTTGTGGATAAAAATGCCAAATCCAGTCTAAACAGCTAGCTGACTGTATGACCAACCACAATAATTTATTACATGTTTATATTACTTGACTGCCTGTAACAAACACAGATGTTTAAAGGAAAGATGAAGTTAAATAAACTTAAGCACCATTTCTAAAAACATGCCCCATGAGAAATTTTTGATCAGAGCAGGGAGAGAAATCATATCAACCTGGAGTCATTGGAAAAGCTTCTGCAATATTTGAAATGGTCATGGAGGTGCTGATCTGCTATTGGTGATTGTTTTTTGTTTGGGATATAATAATAATATTTCTAATAATTTAGTTCAATCCCAATATTTAAATTAGTCTGAACAAAATCATTTTAAAAAACCACCAGCGGATGGGAGGAAAGACTATCAAGAATAAAGAGAATGGATCCAAATTCCAGTTAGCATCCTGTCTACCTAGATCTGCCACCATAATCAGAAGTACAGATTCATGGGCTGTTGAATATAATATTTCCTATTAAATCCAATTATTCCTCAAAAAATATGTAATGCTTCACCATTGCTAAGAACCTCTGATTTTAACAGTGAAATTAAGTATATGATAGAATCTCTAAAAAAGAAAAACTAAAGGTCTTTGCTTAGCTTGAATTATGTGTATTGTGAAAGGAAGTTACATCATGCAATAATCAAAAGGACTTAATTATGTTCTTGCATTTCACTCACTTCCTGCCATTAAAAATTAGCTTGGCATCAATTCAAAGCTAATATAACAGAGGTGAGATGCATCAAAGACACGTTTTCTGTGTTCTTTCATACTTTTCTTCATCTAAGTATTTTTCTTATTCAAGTTTGAAAGAATACATGATATAAATTTATGCCAATGGCAGTGTGATCATTCTGGTGCTAGGTATAGCATGTGTAGCATCATTCCCGGAAAAAAGTTCATACTAGAAGCTGGTATAGACATGATTGAAGCCATTTTTAAATAAACAGAGTTATTCTTTTCAACGAGTCAATGTACCTCCTTTTATATTTTTTTTAAAAAAAATTGCCATTGGTGCTAAGCCTTCCAGTGACCAAGAATATTAATAATAGGATTGCATTGCAATAAAAGAAAATGACTAAAACAACTGAATATTTATTTATTTATATACATCCCACCTGCATTAGTTTTACAACTGAATAAGAATGAAACAAGCTCAGTAAAATATGTTAGGATTGTAGGAAAGCAAATAAAACTATAAGCTTATATTGGTATCTTTATAATAAATTAGGGGTGGAAAGGGTAAGTAGTTCACCAGCATCTGAGGCACATTGTAGCACCCCACTTTCCACTTTCTACAAAATTACAGACAGAACCACATATTTTTAGCAAGAGAGAGGGGGAAAAAATTTAATAGGTCCCTGGAGGAAATTATAGTTTGCACAGTTATATGCACCAGATACATGTGCTACAAACAAGTGTGGAAAGCTGGATTTATTGGAAGTAAAATTCTGCTAAAAGCTTTCCTTCTGGGGTGACTAAATCCAAGAGACTCTTAAAGTATTTCTCCATAGTCTAAGCGTTGAGTAGAGTTTTAAAGTTGGTTTTCCCCATAATCAGACCTGTAGTCATGGCTTCTATTTCTAGTACCAACATTTTATTTTATTTTTTTGCAAAAGAAAAGAAAGAAAGAAATCCTATGAATGGAATGTGGAAAACTTTACATTTAATGTAGGTTTAAGCCTGCTGTGTGCCTAGGTGTCCTGTATTTCATTATACAGTCATCCATTTACTTATCAACAGCTATTGCATAGTCTATTCACTACATATAAGTCTTGTAGAAAAAGAAACATTTATTGTGCTCAATGACCAGTCCACAAAGCCTAAGAGATAAAAATAAATAAATTTTCGGAAGGCAAAATTATGAGGAAACCAGTCCCAGAAATCTTTTTGACACTGGGAGCCAAAACAATTAGGGAAGCTATCAAGGGGCAGAATCATGAAAACCAACAATACCAGCACCAACTTACAAAAATAAAACAAGCTCAAAAGCAGCACCAGCAAAAATCTGAAGAAATTCCAAATCATCCTGGGAATGAGATAGAAAAACAAACATCTCTTTCATAACTTGTGTAACAATGGGCAATCTACTGTAGGGAGAAAGACAAGCCAAACTTACTTGAAATGGTTTCTCTGCTCAGCACAGAAAAGAGAAGCCTTCACATTAATTCTTTGTAGGCATCCGTTGATAGATTATACAAACGTCTGGACTGAACCTTTGGGGGATGTGACACTTTCCAAATTACCAACAACCATTTCTAAGTTTCAAGAGACAGAAGATGTGATATAAAAAAAGAGAAATAAAAGAATTGGATTTTCAGAGTATTCTCTTGTAGCTCTTCCCAGGTTGTCAGTAAACATAGTCTGGCAAAATGACAAATGGTTGTAGTCAGAATATCTTTTATGGCCATATTAGTATTCTAGTCATGCTTAGTGTGGAATGTCAGGCAGGGCTGTCTTCTTTCCCTCCCATATGTGTCTTCTATCCAGTGTCAGCATGGCACAGAGTTGCCAATAAAGCTGCAACCTTGAAACAGGTATGAGGTGAGAACAGAGAGATGCGTGTTTTTGAGCTCTGCAGCCAAACTGGGTTAAGCAGTTAAAGAAAAAAAGATATTTTTCTTTTGGAAGGAATGGATGACTCAGAAGTGTGGAAAAGAAGTCCAGAAGTCCAGCAGGATGAAGCACAATGTAAAAACAAACAAAACAAAACAAAAACAAAAACAAAAGTGTAATAGGTCTACATACAGGCTATTAACAAAAAAGAAGAAATCTCTGAGGGCTTAAGGAAAGACTTAAGATAGAAATATTAATGCATAATAGTAATAGTGTTCCTTACTAGATAATAGAGTAGTTGAAGAGTAATCACATATTTTAAAAGTAATTATCATAGTAATAGTATAGAGAGCAATACAGTAAAATAAAGGAAGCACCCCTTCATATTATTTTTATATGTTTATGTTCTGACCTAGGCATCCAGGTCAGAACATAGGCATTTTTTACTAGACAGTAAAAATCATACGCTTAGTCCCAAAAAGATTGCCAATTAGCTTTGCAAGGCCAAATGGAGCACAGAGTCAAAACAGAGCTTCAGAGTTTAAACTGGCCAGAATGAACAAAGTTGCTTCCTGCAAAGGCTCACATGCCTTTGTTCCTCCTTTATGTCTTATGGGAGGGGCCAATCATCTCCAAACCTTACTCCCAAGTTGCCTCTTTTGTCTTAACTGCTCTTGCCTTCTGGCAGCTCTGTGCATGTGTGCACTGGGAACAGGTTCCCCCTATTCCTCTGTCTCGTTGATCTCAAACTCTGGAGGCTTTGGAGGCACTACATAACTCTCAGATGGCCCTGGCTCCCTCTATGCTTCCAATGCAGAGCCCTCATCCAAGCCCTCCCCAGACTCCAGTACTGGCCCATGTTCCTCCCCAACCTCCTCACTGTCTGACTCTGCTATCAGCTCTGCAGGCCATTTCTATGAAAGAAATCATTCCACCATCTTTATAGGGAGATATAAAGAAACTGCCTGCCTAGGGTTCAGTGCTTTTGTGTCTCTCTTAAAGCTGGGTCAGTCTAATTAAGTAAAGTTTAAAAAAGAATCCTTGACACTTAGAAGCTGCATTAAAATAAAACCCAATGTGATTGTTTCAGTTTTATCTGAGGCATTCTACTTCAAGTGAATGAATGCTTGGAGTTTCCTGTTTTCCAGACTAACTAACTGACTCCAGAGAAAAGATTTACAATTGACATTTTTTCCACATGATAAACCACATGCAGATGCATAGTTATTGAGTGTAGGAAATACAAACATGGCTATGAGAAAATATTTACATACTATTTATCTATCCAACAATCTGTTTGTCTATCCGTCTCTATCAACTCTCTATCTGTCTCTCTGTCATCTGTCTTGAGTAATGCAGGCATGATCGAATACCACAAACGTCTCAAATGTATCATAGCAATGAAGCAGGTGCAAACAAATGTGCTTATGTTAACAGAATTCCCATTCAACCTTTTGTAAAAGATTTGTAAAAAGTATGTCTTTGGTTCAAATGAAATATTTATGATTAGAAACATAAGAGGCTTCTTTAAACTACATCAGACGGCTTATCATTTAGCCCAATAATGTCTTTTGGAAATGGCTCTTCAGCAGCTGTGCAAATCCCTCAAAAGAATGCATTGGAGTATATACAAATTGCTTTTTTCACAATGCTTAAGTTGATTCAGAAACTGTTCCTAGCTGTCTCTGCACATGTAAGCGTGGACAGGCAGAGACAGCCAAGTTTTTGAAACTGCCATTAGAGCCTGGAAAAAGTTGGGGAGGGGCTTTAGCAATTTAAAGAGAAATTCTTTGTAGATGATCCTTCATGTGCTAAAACATTTTTTATTAGTCCTGTTAATATTTGATCTTTTAAATGTTCATTTTCCAATACTGGAAATAGCCAGATATATGAATTACAATATTTTCTGCCAGGGTAGACTGTGGTCCATCTGGAAATTATCAAGTTTGGAAAAGGCTATGCTCAAGAAAGATTCAAATGCTTGAACCTAATATATTTGGGTCTAAGGTTAGATTATAATCCCAATATAGAAAATATCTGTATTGAACAGAACAGAAATGGAGGAGACATTTACATTAATATCTACATCAATATTCTTATTTGAGAAATAAAATAAATAAATGTGGTGTACTTAACAGTTTTCTTCTTAAAATGGCTTTTAAAATGAGTTCAGTTCACACCTGTATTCATTTTCATTATACAATGATAGCAACTTTGTGGGGGTTTTTTTATGTTCAGTCACACTAGATTGTCACCGATATAAGGCAAAATTTTATTTCCAATAGTTGCTTCCATGACATTCAAGTCCTCATTAGGAAATAGTCCATCACATCTAAATAAAATTATCATCAGGCATGTGTGAAAGAGCATGGGTGCTGTTTCATTGACATTGTATTGTTTGGTTTCTAAGGGTACAGAGAGGAACTGTTTATTTTCATTTACAATGCCAATTTCTGAAAAAAAAATCTGTAACAAGATTAGATAGCAAAACAGGACTAAAAAAACAGCATTATTTGTAAGGGGCTCTAAGAATTATATACCGCCTTCATAACTGAAATGATAAATGGAAATATATACGTGTTGAAGGCAGTTAGAATCTTATGGAATTGTGTTAACTTTCTCTAATTAGAGACTTTGATAAAATATAAAGCAGAAAGAAAGAAGGCCCAGGACAATTTTCTTAAAGAGTTATGAAGAATTGTACTAGCTATATTAAAGATCCATCTAATAAAGTGGGCAGTTAGATGTCTTTAGGAACTCAGAGTTTTATTTAAACTCAGGACTCTTCCTTTAATGTTGCCCTCCAGCAAGTATTATACACTGGTATTCAATATCCCTAAAGATGAAGATTCTGTATCTAATTACTGTTGAGCAAAATATCCTGTGTGAAATTTAGAAATCTATTTTAAGGCATGTTGACATCACCACATACTGTGCACATGTAATCAATAAATGAAGTACTTTCTTCAATCAGTTTGTCTTAAATCATTTTCCAACAGCTTTATTGGATGGTTTTTATAGTTCCAATACTGTAAGAGATTGATAAAATCAAATATATCTCTATTTATTTTTGTAAAATTTTTAATTGTCTTTTAAAAATCTCAGTAAAAACTTTCAACGATTGAAGGCAAATATACATGTTCCAGGATAACAGGAGTGTTGATTTACTACCAGCTTACCTGGTAGTTAGGAGCTGAAGAAGTAGCAGCACAAGAAAACAACAGCCAATTGCTAGTCCTCAACATACCAATCAAACAATAAGAAGGTGACACCTAAATACAACTCACAGAATAACCCAAAGCACATACTCTAGTAGAGAGAAGTTCCTTGAAGATGAGCTCCAGCAAAAGTCCTAAAGCTTGAAAGAGTAAACTTCTGGTCACAGTGACTGACCCATATTAAATCTTGCTGAACCTTAAGTGTTTTAACCTTTTAGGGAAGAATATATAACACTATGCAGTTTTTGATGCAACTTTCTCTACTTGATATGTCAATTAAATGTATAATGTGCCATATAGTGCATGAGCCCAAGTTCTTTTTAGAAATATTTAATATGTGTCCTAGCTTTATAAAAACTATATCAAATAGATATGCAAATTTCCATTTTGTAGTATTAGTACAAATCTCCAAAGCTAAACTTATTTGTAAGTAGGACCATATGATCATATATACCACCCACTGGTGTATATAAATTATATAAACATTGTTAATTTATATAAATTATATAAATACTAGAAATGATTGCTTTTTTCAGAAATATAATTATGAGATTCCAATACCCAAGCCATGTTTTAGAGCTTTTAAGTCTCTTGGAACCATTGGTTTTAAAGTGTTTTTGTGGATTATAATCTGAATCACATAAATATGATTGTTAAAATACTACAGATGTTTCTGTAGTATTAATAGTGAAGAAATTTCTGACTTAAAATATTTTAAGCAGTAGAAGTGATGTGCCAGTGCCTGGAGGCTGTTAGGGTCTGGATGGAAGTGAACAAGCTTGCACTCAATCCCAACAAGACCGAGTGGCTATTGATGCTCCCTCCCAAAAATGGTCCAGCTATTCGATCCCTTAGCCTGGGGGGGGGGGTGTGAAACCATACGCCCCTCAGAGAGGGTTCGCAACTTGGGAGTCCTCCTGGATCCACAGCTGATGTTAGAACATCATTTGTCGGCTGTGACCAGGGAGACCTTTGCCCAGGTCCACCTGGTGCACCAATTGCGACCCTACCTGGACCGGGAGGCCCTTCAGATAGTCACTCACAGCCTCGTGACCTCAAGACTGTATTACTGTAACGCGCTCTACATGGGGCTGCCCTTGAAGAGTGTCCGAAGACTTCAATTAGTCCAGAACACAGCCGCGCGAGCAATTGTGGGTGCACCTAGGTACACCCACGTTACACCTATCCTCTGCGAGCTGCACTGGCTGCCCATCGGTCTCCGGACAGGCTTCAAGGTGCTAGTCGTTACTTATAAAGCCCTTCATGGCATCGGACCTGGGTACCTGAGAGACCGCCTCCTGCCAATTACCTCCCAAAGACCGATTCGATCACACAGACTAGGCCTTCTCCGGATCCCATCTGCCAGCCAATGTCGGCTGGTGACCCCCCGGGGGAGAGCCTTCTCTGTTGAAGCTCTGGCCCTCTGGAATGAGCTCCCCATGGAGATCCGGACCCTTACGACCCTCCAGGCCTTCCGTAAAGCCACTAAGTCCTGGCTGCTCCGGCAGGCCAGGGGCTGTTGAAGTATTCAGCCCCACGGTAACTATGAATGTTGTTGTATTTTAAATTGTTGTTTGTCTTATTTATTCCCTTTCCCCTTTTTATTGTAAGCTGCCCAGAGTCCTCCGGGAGTGGGTGGCATACAAGACTAATAAACATACAAACATACATACATTAAATAAAATAATTAAATCTTAGAGAAAAAATGAAAATTTTGAATGGAAGGTAAGACAATTTAAATATTTCATTTTAAAAGATGATTAATTTCTATAGCTGAATAAGGCAAATATATTTCTTTATAAATATTTTTATAGCATAATTAAAACATATGGAAGTTTCAAATACTAAGAGCTTCTGCCAAAATTAAGCATTGAAATTGTTAGTTAAAATTCATAACAATATTTGAGGACATATTTTAAAAGTCTTGCATGAAAAGTCTTGTGTACAACTATACTTATCTTGTCCATGTGCATGGTAGTTTCTCTACCATTTTTCTTTATTGGTGATGTACATGTAGTCATTTAAGAGCCAGATTGGTATAGCAGTAGGTAGAAACTGGGAGACCATGGAATCTAGTTCCACTTTGGATATTAAGCCAACTGAATGACCTTAGGTCAGGCATTTTCTCTTAGACCTAGAAAGCAGGAAGGAGAAAACATTTGGGGGGAAAAACTTGCTAAGAAAACACCCACAAACCACACACATACATGTATATGAACATTAACTTGTACATCTACACATGCATCCTGTCTGTAAAGATATTCTGCTTATACATTTTTCATTATTTTGCTGTCTTAGTTTCAAATCCAAATTAAATTGTATTTATTTTTCATACAAAAGTAAAAATAAAAGCTGGTCTAATTGTCCATGATATATTTGTATTTTTTTCTTTGCCTTTTGGGAATAGTGCTTCTGATTTCATGTTATAAGAAGCCTATTAGTATTTAACTTTGTGACCTTTATAGATTAGGCTTTTTAAATTTAATCAAGGATGGAAAAGTTGTGAGCCTAAAATATTATTCAACAATTCCTAACATCCAACAGAACTGGGCATTTTGTTGGGGATTGCTGAATCTAAATCTTAATAATACTTCTTTCCTGTCTGTGCATTTTTACCACTAAACAGCATAAGGTTTCTGCCATCCTTCTCTTTACCTGTCCTGATAGTCACTCTAGCTACTCAGATAAATGAATAATTAAGTTCAATAGCAATTGAATTTGAATTGAATTGAATTTATTACATTTCTATGCCGCCCTTTTCCCCTAAGGGGACTCAATAGCGATAGCAGTTAGACTTATATACTACTTCACAGTGCTTTATAGCCCAGAGTCAGAATATTGCCCCAACAATCTGGGTCCTCATTTTACCAATTTCAGAAGGATGGAAGGCTGTGTCAATCTTGAGCCAATGAGATCTGAACTGCCGAACTGCAGCTAGCAGTCAGCTGAAGTAGCCTGCCGTGCTGCACCATTGGCTCATATTTTAACAAACAAAGAAAGGAAGAACTGGTATTGGGATCTGAAAAGGTGCTTCAGATCCATATGAGAATGCTTGCTGTCTTTATTGATGCGTCCTTAATACTTTTTAATGGACACATAGTGGTCATGTAAACCTAGGAAAATAAACAATTGAGTTAAGGAAGCACTGGATGGGTGTGGGGGAGGAACAGATATGACTATGAATGCCTATTTACAAGCAGTAAGTATTTGGGTTTCATTTTTGTCTCAATCACTTTAGGTGACCAGAGATCAGTATCCACCTTTTAGCTATTAATCAAATCACCATTGAATAATTGAATAGCCAACAGAAAGTACATGAATAACAAAATAGAAATCAGAAGCACTAAAGTATAAGTACTAGAGTTGAAAGGGCACACTATGATTGGCTGTTGTTCTTACAGATATTACAGCCTATCAGCCCAGAAATGTCTCTGATGGAAAGGTAATTGCACCTGTTCCATTTAAATGTAAAATTGGAAGGCTTGTCTGACAAAAAGCCTTGTCAACGGAAATGCCCTTAGGAAAAAAGATGAATGAATATAATAAGTTAGTGAAGAGCATTTGAAATTTTCTTTCTTATTCTTGTGTGTGTATGTGTTTATATATACACACATTCATATGCTCTTCACTAGGATACTACATTTATTCATTTTTTAAAAATAACCTTGATATCATCAATCTGTAGAGTACAAAATTCTAACAAAGATTCCAAACTACTTGTAATACTGCAGGAATTCATATAAATATGTAACCAATTGCATATTTGAAGGTTATTTTGAGGATCAATAACATCTTTGTCCTTCACTCTTAATGCTTTTAATTTCTCAAAAGATGTATAAGGGAATGAAAATGGTTTCATTCATGTATAAGATGAGAGAGGTATATTAAAGCAGTCATCAATGAGTAAGTATAGTATATTTTGTCTGAGAATTGTATAAAGTTTAATGCCTAAAATAATATTTTCATAGACTAGAAGAATGGCTATAGTTGTCATTAATATTTTATGAAATAGATATTTCTTACCATGGCACTAAAGATAACTATACATAGAAAATATATGAGACTAGGCAATATTAAACATTTTAAAAGGGCCCATTGATTTTAAGTGCAAGCATTTCAGTTTATTAGAACTGTTAAACTCCTAATAAATGGGCATTAATAGACAAATAGAAATATGAATATACTGTTGAGGATCCATTTCAAAAGTAAAAAATCTAGGAATTCATAAATTTTACAAAAATCTATGGCAGAAAAGTGAGGTAAAAAAATTATGAGGCGGTTATTTGTTCAATGTACTTTTATACTGCTTTTTGGAAGAGGAGGTAAGGATGAGAGTCAGTCCAGACTCACATAAAGTTAAGATGTTAAACATTTATTGATATAGAATAAGAGTTACAATTGGAATAGATGATTGTAAACCTGCTCATATTGCTGTTCTAACCAAAATTCCTTTATTAGTACTTGAACCACCATTTGCACCTCTTTATAGATAGTCAGTGAATGTCTTGCTACATGCTATTCTTCTCCAGTGCTGATTGGTTTCTTTCCAGATAATCTCTTGTCCCAATCACTTCTTTTAAAATCCATTGCAGATATCTTCCTATGTTTAGTAGTCAGGAATCTTCTTAGTCCTTAACACTGCCAGTTGTTGCTGCTTCCCGGCATCTAATTTTCTAGATATTCTTTTCATTGAAAGCACTAGAAATACAATTTGATGCTCTTTTCTTGCTTACCTTAGGCATGTATGCCTTGTCTTCCAAAGTATACATAATAGATTGCATGTGTTTCAAGTGTTTCAAGGATCTCTTTCTAACTGGCTATATACGTGTGATGGTGAACCCTACAGCACAGGTGGCATGCGGCGTGTGCATATGCATGTTGGCCAGTTGATTTTTGGCTTCCCTTCCCAGGAGTCTCCATACAAAGCCAAGTAAGTACAGGGTTCGTGTGGAGGCTCTGGGAGGGGGGGGGGCATTTTCAACCTCTGGAGGTCCTCGGGGGGAGGGTATTTTCACCCTCCCCAGGTTCCTAGAAAGCCTCTGTAGCCTGGGGAGGGTGAAAAACGGACCTACCAGGCCCACTGGAAGTCAGGAAATGGGCCATTTCTGGGCTCTGGAGAGCCTCCGGAGGTGGGAGAGGCCGTTTTCTCCCTCTTCAGACTCCAAAAAAGCCATGCACACATGCATGGGGCAGTGGGGAGATGGGTCACATGAGCATGTGCAGGGGGCAAGGTGTGGGGGAACTTTAAATTATGGGTGTGGGCATAAGAGCGCACATGATAGCACGCATGTGCCTGCTTTTGGTACCTGAAGCAAAAAAGGTTCGCCATCTCTGCTATATATCCTTAACCATGCATCTGATTCTCAGACAAGCAAGGAAAATAAATTGGAATTCTTTTAATCTTAACATTTGTCATGCTGAGAAGAGCGTATACCTGAATGCACAGATATAGTATGGTAAATATTTTAGTTTGGCAACGTAATTATATTTTTTTAAAAAATAATTGGCATGTGAAATCAACCAATAGTATGATATGAAAAGAAAACCAAATCCTTTTTTTTTTTTTGCTTCCTCAGCATAAGTACAATCTCAAAGTCATGTGAAATAAAGATTTTACTTTATTCGGCTTTGGCCAGATTCCATTAAATATGTACTATGTTCACTTTTAGCTTAAGAAAGATTGAGTAAAATTGGAAGATTTGCAGAGAAGGGCAACAAGTATGAACAGATTATAAATTAAGACCATAAAAGCCCATTAAAGAAGGAGTGTATGTTCATCCATGAAAAAATATAACTGAGGGCTAATATTGTAGCACTGTTCATATACCAGTAAACTGTCATATGGAATACGGTCAAGATCTGTTCTCTCTCTTTCCAAAATTCAAAATATATTGATAATAGTTTTAAGATAAAGAAATATTATTTCAGTTTAATGTTAGGAAGAAAAATTATTTCATAATAGTAATAGCAGTTCAAACAGTGGTGGGATACGACCGGTATGCCCTGGTACGGGCGTACTAGTGCCTGCTGGGAGCACCAGGTACCATTTTGGTACAGTGCTCCAGAGGGCCAACCTGCCCCCCCACTCTCCTTACCACTATTTGAGCTGATCAGGGCATTTGTACATGCGTATGGAGTGTATGGCGCCTGCCTGACACTCCATCAAGCATCTGGAGCATCACGGGCAGTAGGTACACATGTGTGCACTCACGCATGCTGCACACATGCATGTGGTGGGTGCCCAGCACTGTTGCGCTGTACCGGTTGCACTGGGATCCGGAGCCCACTACTGAATCAATTTTTTAAAAAATTAATGCATTTAAGCAAGAGCTAGCTAGCCCTCTGTATTGGATTATTTAATTTGGACACTGCACTTAGCAAAAATTGAACTCAGTGATCTAATTGATTTTCTCTAAACTTAGAATTCTATGGTACATGCTATTTAAGGTTTTTATAAACTATTAATCCAAAATTGAACCTGACCCATAACCAACTGATAGCCAATGCAGTTGCTTCAGTGTAGATGTAATATGTCCATGGTTATTTGGCTTGACACAAATAAATCTCAATTTATCATAAAATCCAGCACTGTTTCTAGGCACAAACTGAGGACATTTATAGCATTAGATTTTATGGACAAATAGATGAAACTTAATTTCCAAATTCTGGATAGTCCTGGTGGAGTGTGTGTGTTTGTGTGTGTGTGTGTGTGTGTGTGTGTGTGTGTGTGTGTGTGTGTATGTATGTATGTATGTATGTATGTATGTATACAGACTACAGATTACAATATAAGGTCTATGACACAATAATCAATACCATTGTCTTTTCAGTCTCCTTATAAAAAGCATCCAATTGCCATCTCAGAAGAAAGATTTATTGTTGTAAATGATATCAAAAGCTCCTGAGAGATGTAGCAGAATCAATATAGTCACATGTCCTGTATATGTTTCCCTGAGAGAACATCTATGAGGCCAGCCACATCTTTTTCAATCATAAAAGAGCCCTAACCCAGGCTAGAATGGGCCAAGACAATTAGTTTCTCCAGATGCTAGATTTGGCCTCAAATATGCATTTGTAAGTAGAACATAAATATCCTACTGATCTGGGAAGTTTCACCCCTTTCCCCAGAAGTGGGTATACTATAATCTTTCAAAGTTAGTAGTATTATTTCATCACACAAATATTCATTCATCCATCATTCCCTTGAGCTACTCCCCCACACACACCAAAAAAGTCAAGATGGCCAAAAATACATCCTTAAACAGTTTAAAAACCTTCACTAGAAGGTTACTTGGGTACCCAATGTAGCTGCTAAATAAACACAATGATATTTCTTGATGTTCAGTCAGTCTTATGGCAGATGCTCCAAACATGGGTTATAGCTTTTTCTTGCCAGGCTTAAATATCTAGACCTCCATAACCTAGGAAGAGAATTGAGAGCAATTTATGAATGCTTCATTCAACCAAATATGACTCAAAAAGACTGAGCTAATCTGATAAAATAAATAAGACTGTCCATATTTTGTTTGGAAGCATTTGTATTTTGGCATATTTGTAGCATTATGCTACACATTTTCCTATTCTAATAATACGTCAACATTATTTTTGCAAAATACAGATGTTCTAGTGAAAAATATTGTTGACTCTTGTAAAATTTCAAAGTGGAAGAAGGAAAGCAATAAAATTCAAGTAAACTACAAAGTGAAACTGAAAGAATAACAAAGAAGTTAATGATCTGTGCCTTGGAACACACTGGTAGCCAAACCATCATTTGGTTCACTTGACATTGTAACAGAGGTTAATGTAAAAAAGACATTTGAAAAAGAAAGAGACATTTAAGAAATTCTATTTCACAAAGTGTTCAATCATTAGTTGTTACCCTTGTATGTTTGGAAAATTATCCCAACTGTCTTTCTAAACGTGCCTGAAATTAAACAAAAAAAAACAACCAATACATTTAGAACCTTGCAGAATATTTACAAACCTTATGTCAGCCCAAATAAAATATTCACAATATCAGAAAGTCCATACTGAATGCTATGCCAAAATTGTGAATTATTTAGGTAATTTATGTCCTCTAAATCCAACAAAGAATTATCTGGCACTTAAAAAAAAGCAACCCTCAGATATTACCAATATTTAGTTATTAATCTCACAGGAAGCAGTTAAAACATCTATTTAGATATAGAATGAAAGTTAGTCACTGACTGATGCAATATTATTAAGACTACCATGGAATCATTTTTATGAATGAATATATCCCTGGATTTAAAGCAAAGTCTGCAAATTATTTTCTGTCATATATTAACATGTCTGTTCTCCTGAAGTGGCATTTTGGTTAGTCAGGTTGATTCTTTCTTACAGGATGTGTGAAGTTTTGATTGCCTACAGAAATAATTTGAAACTCACAGCTACACTTCCTTTTCCTGGAAACAGCCAAGGGCTAAGAGATTTTCTTTCCAAATGCTCTTGTCAGGATTTTCTATAGATAAAGATTTTTTTCTGCAACATTTGCAGTGCAAATAGAAGAAAGGTACTATAATTTTCTCTCAGCACTTAATTAGTCTATTAAATCATATTCATCATAAATGCTTCCTGATTCTGTCACATTTACCTTCAGCCTTTCAGAAAGATGACTATCTTTAGATGAAGCTCTCTACAGCAAAAAATTAATGCAGGTGCTTGCTTTCCTTTTTTTAAATCAGATGCTACATACGTAAGGTGACCAGATGTCCCGAATCTGGCGGTACAGGCACGCCTTTTCATAATTTTTCCCGCATCCCGGGCCGTTCTAGAAAAACCCCGCTTTATTTTGGGGCTCACTCGCTCCCCCGCCCATCAGCTGCCGCTAACTCGCTCATTCGTTCCCCTATCTATTTCTAAAAATCTAAGCCAGCCCAGCCTGCCGCTCACTGATTGGCCTGGATTCCAGCCAATCAGTGAGCTGACTGGGATGGAAAACTTTAAGCACGCACGCGGCGTGCTTAATGTTTTCCATCCCAGCCAGCTCACTGATTGGCTGGAGTCCGCTTAGCATGCCGCATGAGTCGCAGGAGTCTCCATTTCATTTCACCTTCGCGGCTGTTTGCTTTGTTTTGCTGCTTCACTGGTGAGTAACTGGTGGGAATCAGTAACCAGCGCAGGGTTAGTGAAACAGCCGCCGCCGCCCTCTTCCCGCTCCCTGTGTGCGAGAAAGGCGCCTGCTCACCAGCCCGCCCATCCTTGGGCTCCGGGGGCAGCACCTTCCCAGCGCTGCTGCTGCCGCGCTGGTTCCTTCGTGCCCCTCCCATCCCTCTGCCTCCTCAGACCTCCACGCAAGAGCGGCGGAGCGAATGAGTGGCCACGGCTGTCGTTGCTTTTAAACGAGGCTCCGCTCGCTGCTCATCCCGCTCCTTCAGGGCCGGCGAGTGCCAAAATAAAGCCGAATCCTTTTGAGAGGGGACGGATGCGATTGGCAATGGCGGAGGCCGTGCCGACACTTCCCAGGTCGCGCCCATCTTAAAAGGATTCCACTCGGCCACCGCTTCCTCCTCTTCTTCCTCCTCCTCCTCCTCCTCCCCATCCAAGGCCCTGAGCAGCAGCAGCAGCCGCAGCCTCCGCCGACCTTGCGCGGCAGTCCTTGGGGGTGCTGCGGAAGCCCTGCCAAAGCGCCCCTTTCCAGGCTCGGCGGCTGCAGGGGACCGCGCTACTGCTTCTTCTTCCTCCTCCCCCTCCTCTCCGTCCAAGGCCCTGAGCAGCAGCAGCAGCTGCCGCCACCGCCGACCTCGCGCGGCGGTCCTTGGGGGCGCTGTGGAAGCCCTGCCAAAGCGCCCCTTTCCCAGCTCGGCATCTGCAGGGGACCGCACCGCCGCTTCTTCTTCTTCCCCGCCCTTCCCAGTTAGGCTAGCTTGCTTGAAGCTCCGAGGAGGCGGGAGGAGGGGAGTGAAGTGGGGGGAGGTCTCCCCAGCTGGGAAGGGCTGAGAGGCTGCCGGCCCCTTTCGCCAAAGCGCCCAGAACGTCTCCCTTTGCGCGGCGGAGATCGTCAAACTGCAGAGAGGACGGTTCCGTAGGGATCAACTTTGCAGCGGCAGCTTCCGGGTGCGCTTCCCGAGAAAAGTCTTCCTCCCATTGATTCTGCATCCGTTGCTTTCGCAGGTGTGTGAGGCTCAAGAGCTAACATAAAAAAAAAAACAGGACCATATTTTCCTGGCAAGATTCTTGCAAAATTTACTTGCAAAATTTTAGAAAGGCTCCTTATGTGAAGATTTTAAAAAGGTGAACTGGGCCTTTATTAGGAAGGGGAGTAGAAGATCAGAGGTAACCATTTGGATCCATTTTCAAAAGGGAATAAATATTATCAGCAGTTTGGTTAGTAAATTGTAGTTAACAGCATGTTGGCTTGAAAAGTGGTCTTTAGATTAGAGATTGCAGCTTGCATAGAATAAAGTTAGCATACTTGAAGTCAAATAGGCTTTGGTTATGTTTAGGTTGCATTAGCTAAAATGTGCCAATACCGTCCTTGTTGGTAAGAATTGTTGTCATGTTAGAAGAATGACTAAGGCTGACAGCCTAATCTACTCTGTGATAATTAAATAAAATGGATGGATGGAAATGAAAGAATACAGAAAAGGTTGGTGATGCATTTAGTGGCCTATGGATGAGAATGGTGGCTGTTTAGTAAGAAAATATGTTTGGAATGTGCATATATTCATATGTGGCCATAGCAAAATAATAAATAGAAATAAAAAAGCATGATTGATTTTTACTGTTTTTGATGAAAGTGAGAGGATTAGTGAAGGCTTGGTGCAGCAAGGATCCCACTATCTTACTATTTTATTTTTCTTTATGTACACTGAGAGCATATTCACCAAAGACAAATTCCTTGTGTGTCCAATCACACTTGGCTAATAAACTATTCTATTCTATTTTACTCTACTCTATTCATTTCTATTTCAATTCTAACAAGGAGTTTAGCTTCTCTCTCTTGAAAATGTAAGCTAGCATAAGGCATTATAGTGCAAGCTAGCCTTAACTTTCAAACAGTTCATTTAGTGACCAAAGTTACAATGGCATTGAAAAAAGTGTCTGATCACCATTTTCACACTTAGTGACCATTTTCACACTTAGCGACCGTTGCAGCATCCTCATGGTCACGTGATCAAAATTTTGATGTTTGGCAACAGATTCGTATTTATGATGGTTTCAGTGTCCTGGGGTCATGTTTGACAAAATATAAAAAATTTAATCAAGCCCCCCCCCCCCCCCCCCGGTCAATGGTGTCCCTCTTTACCAATCTGAAAATCTGGTCACCTTATACATACACATATCTGTTAATTCTACAGGGAAAACAATAAGCATAGTAATAGACAAGGAATGAAGAAAAGGTGTACAGCTGACAACAAAGAGAACTATCTATTGATATAGAACACCAAGCATTTTAAAAACAGAATGCATTTCACTCTTTTCACGGTAACAAAAGTTCCTGCATGTTCTCAAAAGTATTTCCATTACATAACAGAATCTTTGGGACTAACAGAGTAAAGAAGTAAACACATTAATCATAATATTCAATGGTTTATGCTACATCTCAAAAGGTAATAACAAGACAAAATAACAGCAACAACCAAAAGATTTTCTATCTGCATTATTTTTGTCAATCTTTGGAATTATGGAATTAAAAAATCAGTAGGAAAATACAAGTGATCTCTAGACCTATTTCTACATTCATTTTTGGGCTGTCACAATTGTACCTCTGTTCTATGGTTATACTCAGTATAAAAGCAATCAAAAGATAATCAAGATAATTGAACTTGTAATAATAAGATATTTAATGTTTAGTTGTATTATTAGACTGATCTTATTAAGACCTCTGTAAATTTATTCCCATCATAATTTATATATTTCACAAAACATGTTCTACCATATGCTGTCAGTCAAGTCCATATCTCTATATTTTATCCAGGATAATCTTGGGTGGCGGTATGTCTTGCAATCCTGTAGATGTGCTTTCTTTCACCTTCTGTTTCTCAATTGTATAGGATCAGCACCATATTTTTCTAAGCTTGATTTTGGCTTGTGACACTGACTTCCTATGACGTCATACTAAATGTATTGCAAAGGATCCTTCGTTGTTGTTGGTGGTGGTGTTTACTGTTTTCACTGTCAGAAAACTTGTAGGAGTGATCCCAAAATGAGACTTGTTCAGACTAAGGTAATTTTCACAAGATGACTTTTCCATTATTTCCATTCTTGAGTCAATACTGCATTGATATGATCTCTTAAGATGTGCTATGGTACATCCTATACCACTTCAAGCATTTTTTTTTAATGTGGTGATATTTTGGAGATATCTGAGAAATTTCCCATTGGTGGAGGTTCTTGGCAGAAGAACTTCTGGTCACAGGTATTAATATAATTTCTGCATCCTCCCAATAGAGTGTGTACTAAATATTCTATGTACTTTCATTCATTATACTAGGTATATACTTTTATAAATGTCAGCCCCACTAGGTATATCAGGTCATATAGTATGCTTCACTCTTTCACCATAAGCCCAGCAACAAATAGCTGTCCATGTTGTATATATTCTGCGAAGGATTTTGTCTTTAGTCAAGCATGATTAAAAAACAAAAATGATCTCTACTGGCTGGAAAAATATTTTGAAGAAATAAAAGTGTTTGAATAGAGTGTATCATCTGCCTGTTTTAGTTGTTTTTCTTAATATTGTTGGAATTTATTCATTTCATTATACATATTGTTAAAATTGTTCCTAAAATCCATGCACCAATTTAGCCCATTTTTTCCCATTTATGCTAGTAAAGTGATATGGATTATAGCTAGTTTAAATTCAGAAAGTGTAACTTAATTGATCTGTGATTATTTTGTTTTTTAAAAACACATTGAATTTGTTCCAGGCAAATTGTGACATAAAAGGAATATAATGTAGAAAGAATTTATTTAAAGATTAGGTGAAAATGTATAATTCTTTACAAAATAGATACAGATTTATCTTTGTGAGAGAATGTCATGGCCCAGAGAAGAGAGAAAACATATTTAAACTTTTTCTTTCCACCAGGGAGAGCAAGAAAAAAAATCAATGTACTTATGTGAAATGTGTTTTGCAAAATACTAGCAAGTTAAACAAATGGATCATGAATGCTCTCAGTTTATAGACTGAAAAAGGAAACACCTTCAGACTTTATGCTCTTAACTAAACTTTTGTCTTTTCTATGGTTTATACAAGATTTTGCTGCACAAGAGGAAGGCAGCAACTACCTCACTACGTAGAGACTCATAAATGTCAGATGAATCTAATTCGTAGATGCCCAGATCATATTTCTTGATGAAGCCTCTTCCTGCATTTCTTGCAGCAAAGGTATGAAATATCTAGTTAGCTAGTTGGTGGATTTGAGCAAAATTACCCAAAGAGAAACAGGCAAAACTTATTGCTTGAGAAAAGGTTAGTCCATATTGATCTTTTGGCAGATCAAATGTTTTGATCCATGATATTGAGCTCTTGCCTCAATATGGAGTGAGGCAAAGATATATGGTGGTGGTATAGAACTGTTAAGCATCAAAAGTGGGATGATTCATTAATCACCAATGAATAGGATATTGTGGGTATACTATACCGTATTTTTTGGAGTATGAGATGCACCTTTTTCAGAGGCTGAAAATCTTGGTGCGTTTTATACACTGAATACATCATTTTTTGCCTCCTGAAACTCTGTACCTTCACCAAAATGGCCATGCAAAAGCTTGTAGGAAGCTTTTAGAGAACTACTGGGGGCTGGGGAGGGTAGAAATGAAAGAATTTTACCCCCCCCCCAGCCCCCAGGAATGCTCTGTAAGCTTCCTAAAAGCTATCTGTGCCCCTTTTTAATGAAAAAACGGGCCTCTTTTTGCAGAAAATTGGCCATTTTTTGCTCATTTTTGCCCTCCCCCAGGAGCACTCTGCAAGCACCCTAAAGGCTATTCATGCCTTTTTGGGGGGAGGGGGGAACAGGTCTGTTTTCGTAAAGAATGAGCCAGTTTGGGGAAGTTTACAGAGTGGAAAAACTTTTTTTAATTTGCATTTTATTTTTTAGACATCCTAAATTAATACATAGATGAGGATTTCAGGTGAAGGCTTACGTAACTAAATGCATCTTTATTTTTTTTTTTAAAGCAGGGGGAGGCTATTCAGATAGATGAGAGAGAGGAGGCTGCATCCTTCATTGGATGCAGATGTTGCCTAACATAGATAATATCCCTGATTAAATATAAAAGAAATAAAATGAAGTTTGTGGGGAGAATTTTTAGACAAAAGCTGAATCTTCCTAGAAGATCAAACTTGATGACTTTCAGATGAACATGTTCAAGGCTTGATATAGTGGTAAATTTCAATCAGATATTTCATACAGAACTTCTTCCGGATGAAAAAGGCTAGCTTATTGAAATAACCCTGTTTTCTTTGAAGCTACTCACATTTTTTTTGAACTTGAAAAGAATAAACTAACGGGCATCTGCCAAATCACACATCAGAAACTTAAATAATCAAGTCAGTGACATGGTAATTAAGGTTCATGAAATGTCTGGGTATTTTGATCCATTTAATAGATAAAGACTTCCATGCTGATGAATATGAATCATACGTTTCAGATAGAATTTACATATGTAAAGGGCAGTAAATTATGTGATTGCAAATAAAGTGATTAAATCTTAGTTTGATATTAATTTAACACTCCCTCTGCTGAAGTGTCCATAAGTATATACTTATTCACTAATGTGTACTAATGACCTTATTTTTACAAAAATTAAGAAATAAAGTCTGTCTGTCTGTCTGTCTGTCTGTCTGTCTGTCTGTCTGTCTGTCTGTCTATCTATCTATCTATCTATCTATCTATCTATCTATCTATCTATCTATCTATCTATCTATCTATCTATCTATCTATCATCTCTATCTCAGTGATGTGCGGTGAGCTTTATGGCTGGTGAAGCAAAGCCCTGGTGCGGCTTTCCAAAAGCCCCACTGAAGCCCCGCCGTTGTGTCCGCCATACAGGCAGGATGTGTCCCGCTCTATGGCGGACACAGCGGCAGGGCTTTAAAGCCCCAGCACTGTGTGTGCCATACAGGCGGGATGCATCCCGCTCTATAGGACACAGTACTGGGGCTTCGGCAGGGCTTTCCCAAAGGGCAGCACTCTGAATGCAGCATAAGCTGTGGCCAGGGCAGAGGGGAAAGTGGCGGCAGCGGAGGAAGCGGCAGTGGTGGCCGATGAAGTTCCCGCGATGCAAAGTGCCCCGCATCATGGGAGCTGGCAAGCGCCTTTGCTGCAGACCCGGGTATGGTGCTGGGCTGCCCAGCACCATACCTGGGTCTGCAGCAAAGGTGCTTGGCAGCTCCCACGATGCAAAGTGCCCGTCTCCACAAGAAAGAAGCGAGTGCTTCTCCCGCCTGGCTCTTGCAAGGAAACCCCCGGCTAAGCATTTTATGGCTGGCTGAAATGCGCGGATGTTTCCAGCCACCCACAGGGCGAATGGCTGCCCAGCTGCTGCCGGAGAGCAGCCCCCAGTGCCATTCTTGGCATGTTCTTCTCTGGGTAAAGTGGAGATGGGAGGGGGAGTAGGAGGGAAGGGGTCGCTTCTTGGGAGTCTATCTAGCCAGCAGCCCCAGGAGACACCCCCCCAGAGAAGAATTGGGGCCACCAAAGCTCCCACACCCACCCACTTTTGGGATGCAAGAGACGGCAAGGCTCTTGTGCGGTCTCTTCTGACAAGAGCGAGCCTCCTCCTTCTCCCCCACTCCTCTCTCCTCTGAAGCGCGCCCTCCGAAATAACCTGCCCAACGTAAGCGTGCTCAACTGCAACAAGGCATGATTCGCTGTTCCCAGATCAGGAGGCGGGAAAATCAGTGCCTCCTTTGCATATGAAATTTTTCGCTTTTTAACCCTTGCTTAACTTTTAAAAGGCAAAAAATTTCTTATGCAAAGGAGGCCCATAGTTCTCTCGCCTCCTCCTATAGTTAACATTGGTAGCAACTACCTTGGCTTTAATTATTTTTAAAAAATTCTTTAAAATTCTTTCCTTTTCCTCTGGAGACTGGTGAGGCCCCGCCTCCCCTGCCTCTAGTGACTGCACGTCCCTGCTCTATCTATCTATCTATCTATCTATCTATCTATCTATCTATCTATCTATCTATCTATCTATCTATCATCTATCTATCTATCTATCTATCTATATCTCTATCTATCATCTATCTATCTATCTATCTATCTATCTATCTATCTATCATCTATCTATCATCTATTTATTTATCCATCCATCCATTCATCCATCCATCTCAAGCTTGGGATATATGTTAGATTTCTATTTCATTTACCTGTTGACCCAGTATTTCTCTACAAGATAGACAAGATATAGATATAGAGTGTATGGAAGATGACATTAATGAAAGGATGTAAAAATTGTTGCCCAGACAAAAGGGACTGAAACATTTTTTTTAATTCCAGATGATCGCATTTGAAACTTTATTGACTGGGAACAGAGCAATATAGCATCATTAACAATTATTTAGGACAATTATTTAATTGATTGTGATTTCACTGAGACTGTTTTCAAATTGTTTCAACTTTAATTATTTCAGTTTAGTAATACAGATGTATAATATGGTATTCTTTTAATTCTTCTAAGTCCATGATGGCGAATCTATGGCATGCATGCCAGAGGTGGCATGCAGAGTCCTCTCTGTGGGCATGCATGCCTTTGCCAGTTGGTCTTTGTGGCACCGGAGCACCAGAAAGGGCCGGAAAACAGCCCCCAAAATGACCAAAAATGGTCAAAACCAGGCTGTTTTGGGGGTGTTTTCAGGGCTATTTGCTGGCCCAAAAAACAGCCTGAAAATGGCCCAAAAACAGGCATGCACACCAGCCAGATGATCTTTGGGTTTCTGGCACTCTGGGGCATCCCCCTGCATGGATGTTTCGGTTTGGACACTCAATGTCAAAAAGGTTCTCCATCACTGCTCTAAGTCATCCACAGTGCTTAAACAAACAAAAAGATAAATATAAAACATAATATGCATCTAATAATAAATAGAAATAAAAATTTAAAAAAAATAAATCATCCAGAAACCCTGGGCACTAAAAATTGTTCTTTTTCTCTGAAATTTTTTGGAAATGGCATTACAAAATGCTTCTCTCTTTAATTAAAAGTTTGAAATTTTATTTTGCAGATAGATTCCTAGATAGCATTCTGTCAATTAAGGAGGGATGTGTCTGGCATTATGAACCAATTAGTTATTTATTTGGTTCCCTGGAAACATATCACCTGCAGTTTACAATCATAGTATTAATGCTCAAGACCTATGTCCAAATAATCTGGGAGATACATTAGATCAGTGTTTCTCAAGCTGTACTGGGGGATTCTGGGAGTTGAAGTCCACAGGACTTAAAGTCATCAAGGTTGAGAAACACTGCATTAGATGTAAATTAACCTGGATTGAAAAAAAACTGTTTAGTCAGGACAACTTTTGGATGGTGCATTATTTATATTCTTTGCAGTAATAATATCAATGTGCTACATTGCTTAATGTGCACCTTGGTTCATTCCCATTTGAAAATACTTAATTGTTACAATTATTCCTATTTTATGAGCATGTTGTTCTTAAGATCAGATTTTATAACTAGTATTCTTTCCTTTTTTCCCACGGTATTTCAAAAATAAAAAAATTATGGCCATAGAGTATAAGGAAGACATAATTGCATTTGGGAACAGCTTCCTATTTCTTTAGCTTCACTGATTTACTGAATGAAGGCAAGAGGAGATGTTTCTGTGAAGGTGTAGGAAAGGAAACTTTTTATAATAGCTATAATACCAAAGTGAAAATGTGAAAAAATAAAAAAGAGTTTTTTTTAATCACTGAGCCTATCTCATAAAGAAAACTGACATTTCTTTGATCTATGTATAAGCACTATTACCCTTTACTGCAATATACACATGTCATCTCATAAATGGATCTTCTCTCTAGTGGCTTAGTTGATGGAAGTAGTTCTTTAAGTCACTGGTTAGGGACTTTTTTTATGAACAGTGCGAGTTAGGCTTCTATGTTAGAAAGCTTTTGCAGTTGCTGGGTGACTGGAGTGTGAAATAAGGTTCTGCCAGCTCTTGCTTTCAAGTACCTATTTTAACTCTGCAGAACTGTCATGATTAACTGGCAATCCATTTGTTATATATCTATTGGTAAATCTGAACAGAAAGCTCCTGATTTTTTCCTCTTACTTTTCTAAAGTGGAAAAAAAGCTTCTCTGGCATCAGGTCAATATCTCCTATTTCCTCAAGAATAAGGGATAATTTAGCACTTTCCCAAAATGAGATGCCCACAAGGCTTAGGTGAAGGCTAGCATGTTTTTGAGAAACCCAGATTGTAGTTTCTTAAGTATCTTGATGAGAAATGAAAGGCAAGGGGTAAACTACACATATGTATATTTAGGTACACAATTTAGTAATATCAAACAAATAAACTATATGCTTTCTAAAATTTATGGATGATATTAAAACCATAGTCTGATCTGAATAAGCATAATGAATCCTGCACTTGCCTGATGTTTGATAAACTTACTGCACTGGCTATAGTAGAATATTGCCAATAGCCTGGTACTATCTTCTTGCTGTCCATGGGGTTTTCATGGCAATGGAGTGGGTTGCCATTTCCTTCTCCAATGGAATCAAATACTTTGGCCACCTAATGAGAAGGAAGGAGTCACTGGGGAAGAGCCTAATGCTGAGAACGAATGAGGGCAAAAGAAGGAGGAGACGATAGAGAATAGGGTGAATGGATGGAGTAACTGAAGCAGTCACTGTGAACTTAAATGGACTCTGGGGGGTGGTAGAGGACAGGAAGGCCTGCCCTGGAGGAATGTTGTCCAAAGGATTGCAATGGGTCAGACAACAACTTCCTGACTAACAACAAAAATCTTGCTAATGCTCTCTCCTCAGTTCCAACTACAGTGATGGTTCATTTTTCAAAATATTTGCTACTAGTATCATTAGTGCTGCTCACAAATTATTTGTTGCAATTATTCCTTCAACAGGAAAGTATGGTTTATCCATCACAAATATTTGTAGTTTAAACAGTGGGTTGATAAGGATAGACAGCAACAGTTAAAATCCATGGAAACTATATTATCAGACTTCTGGGCAGCACACTGTTTGCTCATATATAAAAGATTGTGTACTAGGACTCTGAGATCCTTCTCACAGTTACTGCTATTGAGTCAGGTATCACCTATTCTATGTATATGTATGAATGTATGTCTATATGTACATCTATATGCACGTGTGTGTATGTGTACACTGTATATGTGTTTGTATGTATACATTGTATATATGTGTGCATGTATATATGTATGCATGTATATATGTGTGCATGTATATGTGCAAAACTTCTATGTCATCAGTAACATTATACAACATTCTATTTTTTTTTTGAATATTCACTATAGCAAGAATACTCACATGTGACACAGACAGGTTTCCTTGTGACTTCCTTTATGATAAAGTAATGACATAAAATCCATGAAGGTATATTTCCTGTGGTATAAATATGTTTAAAACCTGACGTTATTTGTAAAGAAAGACCCTTATGGAAATTCATTTAGTTGCTGGAAAATCTTTCCACTTGATAAGACCCATAGTGTAGTTCATGGTTAAGGTTGCATATAAAATAATTGCATCAAAGAGGTCGTTTGATGAGATTTGCCAAAGAAAAAAAGACCAAGAACATGTTTCTTCTTGTAATTAAAATTTGCTTAACTAGTATTGTGATTTTAGGAATGGTTGAATAGCTTTTGCAATTGTTAAAAGATTCATAAAATACATGGATATTAGCAGGGTTTCAGGAAAAAAACATAACAATTCAGAAACAATCAGTACCAGATGTCCCTACATCCTTTGAAAAATCTTGCCAAAATTTTACTAGCTTTTTACCTCTGCTTAGTCAATCTGAAACCACGTAAACAATATTTCTCTCCACCCTTAGGGTACAGCCATATGTTGCTCTGGCTGGCAAAGCTCTACAAGTTTATGGATGCTTATAGTTAGTACAATTGTCTAACAGCTCTGCTGTCTGTTCAAACACTCATTCATTACTAGCTTGTTTTCTATAAATACACAAGCAAGTAAATCTATCCCTAGATAACGGGAAAAAAACCTGTAACTTCTTTGCTAATTGTAATTATTCCATGTACATTTTAGCAATGCAAAGGAATGCCATTAGTAAAAGATAATTGCAAGAGAAAGAGGAGGGCACATATTATTGTTCTATACTTAACTGTGTTTTTTCTCTACCAAACCAATAAAAATTCTTAAATAAAGAAGAATCATAGGCATTGCACCTAATATACAATAGTCCAACTAGTGAAAGAAGACACAAGGCATTGAACTATTGAAAAAGGATTTATCTAAGCACTGGAACTCAATTATTTCTCTGTCAATTTTCAAAATGAACTGGTTCATCTTTAAAATGTAGAGATAAAACAAAAGAAGTAGAAATTGTTATTTTAAATAACATATAATGATTTAATTAAGTTTCAGTGTGGCATAAGGAAGAGAAAGAAAAGGCCTGGAAGTGGTACTTATTTGACTGTGTCTTAGTTTAATCTACTGGTCATCACGTAAACATTTCCAGAAGCCCCAAATATGGCCAAAATACAACAGTGGTTTTCCATGGACTAAAGATGGTATCCGCAATCAACACCTTTGCAGAGTTTGTCAACAGTAATATCTAAAATTGAACTATAGCAATATGAGCCATTAAAGTTTCTCAGTGTGCAGTATACAGACTATACTGTATTAGCCAGGCCACTATGTTATGAACCATTCAGTGTGGCAGCTGATTCTCAAGGCACCAATGGAGATCCAGGAGGAGGAGGAGAACAACAACAAGAGGGGTTCCAACTATTATAAAGCAGAGGTTTTAGGAATAGAAGACATATGTAAAACAAAACAGAACAAATATGTGGTCTATTATTGCATTCTGTCCACAGATAAAATAACAAACAAACAGACAAACTATTATTGCATAGTCCAACTATAAGGACAACTTTTCAAAGAATGGAGAGTTTATTTTCTCCATGTCAGATCAGATCACTTTTGAAGTTTTTAGGTTCATGAAGATGGGGAAAACCCGATTAATTAACAAGTTCAGGCTTTCCCTTTTTGTTTTATGTTAGTCCTTCCTTCTCCCTTGAGACTTTTAGACTGCCACAGCAATAAAATTCAATTCTCAAAGCCAGGAAACTTTTGGCAAGTGTGCAGAGATGCCTTTTTTAGTATTTGAAAAAGAGTGAGGCATTCCTTCAAAGCTCTGGACAATCTTGATTCTGCAAGAAGAACTTACCAGAAGACAAGGAAGCTTCTGCTGAAGCAGTTAGGAAAGAGAAAATTAAAGCTAAGTTAGGCTTTGCAAAACAGTGTTCTCCTTTCAGACCTGAGGGGAGGAAAAATCTGTCCTTCTGATTCATGTGTTTTTCCAGTAGTTGGAGTAATGATGTGACTGGAAGATGCAGGTGTTTGGAACTATTGAGCATTTAAAGTCCAATTTTCAGTTTCAACTTTGTTTCTCTTGACTTTCTTTTGCCTTCTTTTTTCAACTATTCATATTATACTGAACACAGCCTAAGAATTGCCTTTTCATTTTTCACAGCTGAGTTCAATTTTACGCCTACAAAAGGACATATTTTCAATACTCTCTTGGGTTAATTGTGATTTTTAATGTTGATGTCTCATGTGCACTTTTACAGTGAATTGACCTAGATCATGCTTTCAAAATAATAGACAAGGTGATATTTCCTTTTCTTTTCCAAATTTTTGTAATCCAGTTTTGACTGCAAATACATCAAACTATGTAGAATGCATGCATGAGTTAAATATTAAACCACACATGAAAATATTTTTTTGAGATAAAATGGATTCAAAATACATAAATATCATAAATTGGATCAGGCCAAGATCTAAGGACAGCCTATTTTTTATTACAGTGACTAACTAGGTACTTCTCTAGTATAAAGAAGTGGCAATTTCTTTACATGCTATTATTCTGATACTGACATTTGGTAACATCCTTTCTCAAATACTACTCTATAAAGCCCTAGTAAGACCACACCTAGAGTACTGCCTCCAGTTTTGGTCATCAGAATATAAAAAAGATGTTGAGACTCTAGAAAAGGTGCAGAGGAGAGCAACCAGGATGATTAGAGAACTGGAGAACATATGAAGAACGGTTGCAGGAACTGGGCATGGCTAGTCTAGGGAAGAGAAGGACTGGGGAAACATGCTAGCAATATTTTATGGCTTGCCACAGAGAGGAGGGGGTCAAGCTATTTTCCAAAGAACCTGAAGCCCAGACAAGGAATAATGGATGAAAACTGACCAAGGAAAGATTCAACCTAGAAATAAGGTGGAATTTTCTGACAGTGGAAACAATCAACCCATGGAACAGCTTGCCTTCAGAAGTTGTGGGAGCTCCATCACTTGAGACTTTCAAGAAGAAATTGGACTGCCATTGTCAGAAATAGTGTAGGGTCTCCTGATTGAGTGGGGGATTTGACTAGATGACCTATAAGGTCCCTTCCAACTCTGTTAATCTGTAAACTTTCATTATTGTTTTCCATTAATGTATTGAGTGCTCTTTGAAAGCCATTGAAATTAGTGGTCACAATCTCATTTTATGGCAATAAATTTTACAGATTAATTATGTACTGTATGAAAAAAAATATTTTTTATAACCATCTTCACTGGGTGACTCATGGTGTAAATTTCTTCAAATGAAGAAAATGTTTCTCCCTCTCCACTTTCTGTCATACATCATTATAACCCTTTCCTTCCTCTAAGCTAAAGGATCCCAAATACTCTAACCTTTTCTCATAAGAAAAGTTTTCAACAACTCCTGATTCTTCTTCTGCATCATTTTCAGTTTATTATATTCCTATCCAATTAATATTTGGAGTTCACACAGCACTCCAGGTACAAATGTACCATTGATTCTAGTAATGCCATTATAATTTGTCAGATTTATTTTTAATCTTTTTTTCTAATTATTTCTAATATGGGATTTAGGTTTTTATGGGTAACTGCCACACATTGATTCAACATTTTGTGCTATTCACATTGATATTCCAGGTTCTTTTTCTTAATGGGTTATATACAGCCCATTCCACATTACTGCATAGGACAGGTGAGATTAGAGCCTTGTTTACTTGTTTCAATGTCTGTGAATATTGGATTAGCATTTTTTTAAATATGTAACCCATTAAAAATATCATTCTAGAACTCTTTCCAAACATTTCATTTTATTTCTACAAATTTGTCAAAACTCAAATGAGTTAAATTATTCCTATATAATTTCCTGTATTTCACTGAAATTGTCTTAGTTCCAGCTCTATGACACTGGCCCAAAGTGATGGATAATGTATGTAGTTTCAGGAGGAGTGCAGCAATTTCATAGCTGAGCTCTTTAAGAACCCTTGGGTGGTTTTCTCAAGATGTCCTAAAATAGCTTATCTTATTACTTCACTTGTTAAGATTCACTGAGAAAGTCAATATAGAGCTCAGGTATATGATCTAGAAAAGACATTTGCAAAAATCATTCATTTTTCTTAGAGAGATCCTTTCACTTCTTTGTTGTCGAATGAATCATACAAGTCCTTGCTTGATTTTTAGCTTTCCATATATTTTGATATCTTCAGTCAGGTCAGCTTCAGCATTGACAGGATGTTGATATTGCTAATGTTTATTATTTTGTCCAAAGCCCTCCCTTCTTTTTAATGTATTCCTTATTAGCCTACACTTTTTTATGTAAGAATGTATGTTCAGAACAGAAGGAAGCTTTCATAATTTTATGGCTTCTTGAACTATAGTAGACAACAATTCTGGCATCTTACACTGTAAATTGCATTCTATTTATCTTCAATTATTGTTATGTTAAACTATTTCCAGGCATTATGAAAAGCTTGAAATTTGTTATTAATCTGCAATTAAAAATATTTTATCCTAAATTATTATTTCCTAAATTATTTTCTCCTCATTGATCTTAGTATCTCATCTAATATACTTTTAATAGTTAGTCTTATCTGCTTATCTGCTAATAGCTAGCAAATAACACTAGCTATTAAAAGTATATTCCATGTTAAGGAGATGTCATTCCAAAGTACATTCCAAAGTAAAGCTTAGCTTACAAAACTTTTCCAACTCTTTAGTTAATACTTTACAAAAGTTACATCTACTAAAGATTCACCTTCATTCTGTTTTAGTAGTCTTGGTCCTCTGAAAACTAAAGTTTTGTTTGGTACAGTATATAACTGTAAATTCATCTTCCATTTCAATAAAATTAGAGACTGATGCTATTTTAAAATTCCATCATATTGTTCACATATTAATTATCCTCACTGTAGTCTTGCAATGGATGTAGAAATCTGGAAAACAAGTAGATTTTTTTTCTAATTGGGGGCTAGTGAACTGTCTAAGTAAGGATTTGATTTCAGGTTTTGTAAACTCATTTCTAATACTCTGGCCATGTAGTATAATAACAACGAAATATTTTTATGAACTGAACTCATTAATTGAAGAATGCCAATCATAAAATAATATGGCTACCTATTTAAAGCTACCTTTGTTTCAAGATAATTTTAAAATCCTTAAAAAGATTAATAAATAAAACATAGATGTATCTTTCCATAGACCATTTAAAATTCATGTGTATAATTACATTCTTTTGTAATATACTGTTATGTTTTGTACATACAAATTGGGTCTAGACTACATAGATTTCATTATATAGACTGCCATTTAAAATTCTTTTGTTCAATAATATTCCTTTGTAATATACTGTTATGTTTTGTAAGTATAAATTAAGATAAACACATATCCAGGAAGAATATTCAATTAAAACCAATGAAACTTAATTCCTGATAAATAAACATTTTGCTGTGGGGGACATGGACACACTTAGCTTTAATATTTCAGTTTCAATCATTAAATTTATTTCTCTTACTTGGCTCAAACTGTAATTGAATATTTTTTCTGCCATATGTGAGCAGGGAAACTTGTAAAAGACTGAAGGAGAAAATAACATAGATGTTCATTATTCACATCTCACATCTTGCTATCTTATTCAAAATACGTTATAGTAAAAATATGCTGTGTGCAATAAAGAGGTAATACCTAGTGGACTTCCTTTCCTGCTCATATCACACTACCTGAAATTCAATACACTAATTTTTCCTGATGACTTACTGATATTATTTTTCTTTTCATGTTAAGGAGATGTTAATCAGTTAAAGCAGTGGTTCCCAAAATTTTTCAGTCCACCCGCCCCCCCCCCCTTGGTGCTACAAACTGATCCTCATTCCCCACCACCCAGTGGTGGAATTTAATATTTTTACTACTGGTTCTGTGGGTGTGGCTTGGTGGGCGTAGCTGGGTGTGTGTGTCGTGTGACTGGGCAGTTTGCACGACGGAAGGAAGATAGTAACAGTAAAATTCAAAGCTGTAATAATTAATTGCACATTTATTCAAAATCCAATTTAAAAACCTTTTTAGTTAATGTTAATTCAACAAAATTGTTGAATATCCAGTGATACCAGGTTTTCAAAGTCTGATAGTCATTTGTCAAGAACTTTTGCAACTAGTAACTTAGTAAACTCAGTAAAATTTAGTAACTACTTCACTGTTCAGTAAATGTTTAATGTGATGGATGAGCTTGATGAAGTGATACCAGTTTCCCAAAGTCTTGTTTTAAGTCACTTAGCAGGAGTCTTAAATCACCACATTCAGTAATTTGGAGTCAATTTCTTTGCTTGGAGAGAAGTTGGATGACCACACTGAAGCCATGTTCCATCAAATATGATGTTGGAAATGCAACAAGGAGCTTTTTAACCACTGTCCTTAGTGCAGGATAGCGTCTCCTTCATTTGGCTCCCAGCCTAGGTGAAGAAAGGAGGGAGAGGAGATGGGGTAGAGAGACCCAGGAGAAGAAATGCCAGGGGCAGTTGAAGACCCCAATTTCTCCCCCTCCCTGGAACAGGGGGCCTGAGTTCATGAGGGATGGCCTCCACGGCGCCATGGAGTGGGAATTTAACTTGCTCCTCTACCACATGCTTTTCTTCCTTCTGCTCTTCCTGCTCACCCTGCTCCTCTTTGGGGTCATTAAGCAGCTGAAGAATTCTGTCACCAACACCAGCGCCCTCCAACCCTGCCACCCCCCCTTGCCTCTTAGCAGTCCCTTGACGCCCCCCTTGCCTCTTAGTGCCCCCCTGCCACCCTCCCTGCCTCTTAGCACCCCCTGTTGCCCCCCTTGCCTCTTAGCACCCCCCTGAGTCATCCCACCACCCCCCGGAGATGGTACCACCCACTTTGGGAACCACTGAGTTAGAGTGTCCCACTCTAATCAGCTAATTAAGCCATAACCCCTGCAAAGGGTTCCTGAGCCTTTAAATGATCTCTCAGTCTGGTTCAGTAGGAATCACAATCATGGGAAAGACTGCTGATCTGACAGTTGTGCAGAAAACCATCATTGACACCCTCCATAAGGAGGGAAAGCCTCAAAAGGTAATTGCAAAAGAAGTTGGATGTTCTCAAAGTGCTGTATCAAAGAACATTAATAGAAAGCTATGTGGAAGGGAAAAGTGTGGAAGAAAAAAGTGCACAAGCTGCAGGGATGACCGCAGCCTGGAAAGAATTGTCAGGAAAAGGCCATTCAAAAGTGTTGGGGACTTTTACAAGGAGTGGACTGACGCTGGAGTCAGTGCATCCAGAGCCACCACACACAGACGGATCCTGGACATGGGTTTCAAATGTCATATTCCTCTTGTCAAGCCACTCCTGAACAACAAACAATGTCAGAAGCGTCTTACCTGGGCTAAAGAAAAACAGACCTGGTCTGTTGCTCAGTGGTCCAAAGTCCTCTTTTCTGATGAGAGCAACTTTTGCATCTCATTTGGAAACCAAGGATCAGAGTATGGTGGAAGAATGGTGAGGCACACACTGCAAGATGTTTGAAGTCCAGTGTGAAGTTTCCACAGTCTGTGTTGATTTAGGGAGTCATGTCATCTGCTAGTGTTGATCCACTGTGCTTCATTAAGTCCAGGGTCAACACAGCCATCTACCAGGAGATTTTGGAGCATTTCATGCTTCCTTCCACAGACGAGCTTTATGGGGATGCTGACTTCATTTTTCACCAGGACCTGGCATCTGCCCACACTGCCAAATGCACAAAAACCTGGTTCAATGACTGTGGGATTACTGTGCTTGATTGGCCAGAAAACTCGCCTCACCTGAACTCCATAGAGAATCTAGAAAGATGAGAGACATGAGACCAAACAATGCAGAAGAGTTGAAGGCCGCTATTGAAGCATCCTGCTCTTCCATAACACCTCAGCAGTGCCACAGGCTGATAGCTTCCATGCCATGCCATATTGAGGCAGTAATTGCTGCAAAAGGGGCCCAAACCAAGTACTGGGTACATATGCATGCTTATACTTTTTAAAGGTCCAATATTGTTCTATGTACAATCCTTGTTTTATTGATTGCATGTAATATTCTAATTTGCTGACATTATGGATTTGGGGTTTTCATGAGCTGTAAGCCATAATCATCACAATAATGACAAATCACAGTTTGAACTATCTTGCTTTGCATGTAATGAGTCTTATCTCATATATTAGTTTCACCTTTTAAGTTGCATTACTGAAATAAATGAACTTTTGCACGATATTCTAATTTTTCAAGTTACACACACACACACATATCAGTGATGCTTATTCCAGCATATAAGATTCAGAGAAAAACCAAGAATGAAACAGGAGAGGGTTTAGGTGGAGAGAGCCATAGAAGCATTACAAGATTGTTTTGAGTTTAAAGAAGCAGCAACAGGTAAACAATATATAAATGTGGAGGAGCATGCCACCACTATGTCTGCATATATTCAAAAGTGCATTGAGGATATCTGTGTTAGAAACTTTGTTGTGAGGGCAAATGAAAAACCATGGATGACCTATGAAGTTTGCAAGATGCTGAAACCATGGAATATGGATTTCTGTCTGTTCACCCCAGATCAGGTGAGCTAGTAGTGGCAGTGGTGGGAAGCATGCACAGAGCACACGCATGAGCAAACTGATAGTAAAATAAGTTGAAACCCACCAGTGCTCTTTCCACTATATTCAAAATGGACAGTGATTAAAATGCGTTTATATATATATGCATGGTGCAGATATATGTTTATGTATGTATAGAGCATGTGTCAGAGGTGAGCCTCAGCCGGTTCAGACCGGTTCGGGTGGACCAGTAGTTAAGATTATGTGCAGTTCAGAGAACTGGCTAATTGCATTAATGGCTGGCCCCACTCACCCTGTCCCTCCCAGTAACTCCTCATCTCACCTTGCCTGCCTTGGCTGGTGCCTAGAATCATGTCCAAGGCATAACTGCTGCTGCTCTCTGGTTCCCTTGCTTGCCTCGACCATGCGGCCCAGCTGACATGACATCTCCAGCAAGTTATAGGAAAGCTCTTTTTCCGCCTAAGGCCCAGAAGAAATAGTACTGAGTTAAATAGACTATAAGCATAAAGGTAAAATATTACATATGCAGTGATATCTTCATTTTAGAATATCTCAAGGGTTTTGTGGCTGCCTGTGTTTTCTTTTCTGTGTGAAATGGGTGCAAATGGCTTTTTAGTGTTTAAGGTTGCAGACCCCTGCTCTGGTGTGTGTGTGTGTGTGTGTGTGTGTGTGTGTGTGTGTGTGTGTGTGTAAAAGGCAGCACTGATCACTGATCATAACAGTACAAGAAGAGACACTAAGCACCAGATCCATAGAAGCAGGGATTTACCACACTAGATAGAACCCAATGGGTAGATCAGTGTCTCTCAGCTGAAAGATGTATGCACTTTAACTCCCAGAATTCCCCAGCCAGCTATCAAGGAGTTTTCACAGAATATCATGAAGAATAATAGAACTAAGAATCTGTGGGAATTCCAGATCCAGAAGGACAGGCAGACATTAGATAATCAACCAGACACTAGTAGTAGACAAATTAATAGACAAACACCAGAAATGCTCAGGACAGTAGGCAAGCGGGGCAAGGTGAGGTGTCTCTTGATGTGAGTGATGTCGAGTTGGCCAAGCCCACTCAGACATGCCCACCCAGCCAGTCATTTGAGCAGAGAACCAGTTGTTAAATTATTTGAATCCCACCACTGGCATGTGTATATGTATGTTATGTTTGTGTTTATATATACTTTCTCTTGAGAGTAGGCAACAGAATTTCATTTTTATGTTGGTCAGTATGCTCACAGTAAAACAATGACAATAATGTTATATCTTATATCTATCTTACCTATCTTATCATAAAGCTGTTCAGCAATGGAACAGAGTGCTTCACTGAAAATGCATTACAGAGGCTAAATGGCTATTTTTCAAGAACATTCTGCTATTGGCTTCTTCACAGAGCAGAGAATTAGACTAGAAGTCTTCAAAGTGTCTTCCGATTTCATGTATGACATGTAAAGCCAATCATCCTTCTCCTAAGCATAGTAAAACTCTACAGCTTCAGAGTTTGGCATACCAACATATTCTCTGTAGCTGCATGCCACTGCTATCTGATCTTTGATTTGAGGACAGACTAGTCAGTCCTCACTCTCCCCCATTGTTCATGACATTTCACGTAAACAGAAAAACATTTTCTCCTCTTTCAATGCAATTGCCGGGGTGCTGCCATTGGCAGCGTACCAGAGATTAGAACTCGAGCTATTACTTAAAATAAACTAGAATAGGGTGATTTACATGCAATCATTTAATCTTGGTGAAATAAATCTGTTCTAAATTACTACAGCCTGCTCTGGAATCAAATTTTAAACAGATGTACAGTCCTAGTATTTATAGCACAGCATTTATTCTTTCATCACCCCATCACTGGGATTCCATACTATTTTTTATCCCAACTGGTGAAGATGTGCAATATCTTATCTGTAATAGTATAACATCTATCTCTTAAGCAAATAATTTTGGGACATAATTCTGCTGGAATAAACAATACAATGCACACTTCACAATTACCTGTAATTCCATCTAGTTCTCCCTCCGGGGCAAGGGGATTTAAAAGGCTTAAATTGTAAGGTTACATCACAATAGTTTAATTTAATTGCTAAATAAGTCTAGTGGTCCCACTTAACATCAACATTTTGTGGCACTTCTGGAACTCCTTTAATATAAACCAGACCAACTCATACATATCCAAAGAAGAAGGTGCTATACATTTTAAGGGGTTATGTTGACTAATTTAATGAAATGGGTTGTGTTTTGTTCTGTTGGATTCATAGGACATTCATACATTTCAGAAGCAACATTATCATAAGGTTCTTTCTACGTCTGAAAATATACTAAAGAGCATGGTGAAACAACAATAATTGAAATGGACCCAGTCATCATTTTATTATTTCTAAAGGAAATAGTTATAGTGAATCACTGGCTTCTTGCATCTAGATGAGCCAGGAGCAGGAACAAGGTTATATAGATGAGTTATATAGAATGGAATGTTCTTCATTGGAATATATAGGTGACATGCAGTCTGAGTATGCAAGTATACTATGGACACCTGAATGTGACCATTACTTTAGAATTAAAGGTGTGAGATAACAAGATAGACGGTATCATTCACAGTGAGAAGACACTATAGTAACATTGATGCAACAAATAGCTTTGCTATATAACAGATGCCAAGATTCTAATTGTTATTCTAACAGACTGAGCCTATATGGAAAGATGAAAGGTAAGAAAGTACTCACTGCTGAATCTGCTCTACTAAAGACGTAAATGCTATAGAAATTTGAGGTCATTGACAAAACAATGAAAAACCTATAATGAACTCTACATTTAAATGAAGAACTAAGGGATATATAGCACATTAGTTACACATTATAAAGTTAACTACCAGAGCAAGCATCACTATTGAATCTCACTTGATTATTCCAAAAAGAAAAGAAAAAAACCATCATCTATATTAAAGTAAACTGGAGTAGAAATAAGTAGGACAAAGAGTACAAATTATAAAAAGCTTTTAAAATATAGAATTCATAAACATTATTTTTCTCATCCAATACTGGAAAGATTTCAGCCTTGACCTTACAGAGACATAAATTGGGGAATTAACAACATTAGACAGTTAATATTTTAGTTGGTCCCTATTAATATTATATAAACAACAAGGTAAGATCACAGTTGTCATTCAAAAAAGGAAAAAAAAAACAGATCCAGGAAACTAAAGACCATTGAGCCTAAATCAATACCAGGGAAGATAGTGGAAAAGATAATTTAAAAAAAAACAGATCTGCCAACATCTAGAAACAAGTAAAATAATAATTAGAAGTCAGCACAGGTTTGTTAAAAACAGATTATGCCAAGCCAATCTTATTTCATTCTTCAACACAGTGACTAAATTAGATTAGAGAAATACTGCGGATATAGTATACTTAGACTTCAGCAAGACATTCAAAAAAGTAGACCATAACCTACTTCCTTCCACACAGAATTCTTCTCAAGAACCTAGGATGTCATAATATATCAGAATAGTGGAGTGGTGGGTTTCAAAAATTTTTAGAACCTATTCTGGGAGGTGGGGCTGGCATCGCGATCATACGACGTGCAATCTTGGAGCTCCAAGATCACCATCAATATCTCTGCTGCTGGATAGTCCTTTTGGACCTAAACCATCCCATAGAGACAGTGATATCGCAAAGTCCCTGGTAGATCCAGGAGAAGCTCTTTTTTTCCAGCCACAGAGAAGTAGCCATTGAAGCTGCTGAAAGTTGGAACAGCTCCAGAATGGAAGGAAAACGAGAGAAAAAGTGTTGGTGAGATAAATTTTATTATTAGAGAAGAAAACACTCAAAAAGATCAAAAGTAAATTAAAACTGAAGACAGAAGAGATTAAGCGGTGAGATTAAGCCTGAGTCAAACTTAGTGTGTTATCTTTAATTTTTTTTATGGATGGAATTTTTACAAACACTTCTTACTTTTTAAACTAGACCGTTTTTTTCCTTCTTCTATTTTTCTTTTTTAAATACTTATTGATTAAGATTTTCTTTTTCCAACCTTCTATTGGATTGTTTTTCTAAGAATCTTTCTCTTTAAGTTTGGAATATAAAGAGAGGAGGAAAAGTGGAGGAAAAAGAAGTAACACTGCCACTTAGAGGCTTGGAACCTTGGAAACATTGTTTTTTTTTTCCTTTGAACATTTGATCTACATTTCAAGGTTTCTGAGCTTGTTTATTGAAAATGAAAGAGCACAGATTGTTTATACAGGTGCTCCATCAGTAGCTGGACTGGAGTGAAAAGAAAACCTTGACTTGAAAGATTGCAGTGAACTTGTTTAGAATTTAATAAAAAAGCTTTGGATGCTATAGTGGCAGTGTTTACTATCTGAAGGAATGGTGCAACATGAAAAAGAAAAGGAATTAATATTGCAAATGATTATGCAAGAAAATAAAAAAATACAAGTAAGAACAGAGAGCAGTGAAAAGAGAATGGAGAATATAGAATAAAGAACAGAAAAAATAAATGAAAAAAATTGAGAATATTTACCAAACAATGATGAAATTTGAGGACAGTGTTCAAAAAATTGAAGAAAATGATGAACACAGAGTTAAGAAAATTATTGAAATTGACAGCAGATTGAGCATGGTTGGAAATGACAGGAGTGGAATATTGAAATGGGAGACTGACAGATCGGAACTTTACTTTAGACTCCAAAACATAGAAGAAGAAAAGGGAGAACATTTGGGAGAAATAATGAGATAAATTTTGGCAGAAGCATCGGTGATAACCAAAGGGAAGTTGATGGAAGGAACAGATGGAGGGTTTTGAATCTTTACAAGATCGGCAATGAAAAACAAGTTGCCAAGAGAAGTCTATATAAGATCTACCAAGAAAACAATCAGAACACACATACTACAAATGGCAAGAGATATAAGACTGCACTACTATTGGAAGGATACAGGATGATGTAATGAAATGTTATAATAAAAACTAATTTAAATTTAGTTAAATTTAGAATACTATGTATAAAATGAAGTAATAATAGTTATAATCAAATAAATGATTAACAATGATTATATATATATATATATATATATATATATATATATATATATATATATATATATATATATATATATGTATATATATATATATATATGTATATATATATATATATATATATATATATATATATATATATATATATATATATATATATATATATATATATATATATATATATATATATATATATATATACACACACACACACACACACACACACACACACACACACAATGTTGTAAAATCTAATAGATACCTTTCACCCTGGCTTGGCTGATAATGGATAAGAGCCTGTGGCCTAATGGCTAAGATGTCTGCCTAATATGTAATATAGCCCAGGTTCAAATCCCAGTAAGGGTATGGCTAGCTGATGAGAGCTAAATAGCTTGAAATAGATCTATACTAGTCTCCCTTTATTTATTTATCAGCACAAATACAACATATATACATACATACATACATGCATACACACACACACACACACACACACACACACACGATTGATAATATGAAATTTTATACAAATTGTAAATGAGGACTATGGAGAGGATGCTCAAAAGTTTTGTAACTAAAGATAAACAATTTTATATAGAATATAATATAAAGATGTAATATTATTGGATGGTTTTAGGATGATGTAATAAAATGCCATAATATAAATTTATTCTACATTTAGAATATCTCACATAAAACCATGTAATAAAAGTTATAGTCAAATGAATGTTTAACAATGATAATAATTGTATAGATATATATTAGATTGATGATATGAAATTCTATATAAATTGCAAGTGAAGACTATTGTGAGGAAGCACAAAAACTTTATAACCAATCAACATACTGTATGTAACTGGAGGATGGTTTTTATGTTTGGTGTGTGTTTATATTTGTTTGTTATATAATATAAAAAAATTTGTTTGTTATATAATATAAAATATTATATAAAAATATATAATAAATTTTTAGAACCTATTCTGTGGGTGTGGCCTGTTTTGTGGGAGTGGCTTGATGGTCATGTGACTGGGTGGGAGTGGCTTGGTGATCATTTGATGTGGGTGGGAATGGCCAAGTCAATGTCACTGAAGTCTTTGCCCCAAAGAATGACCTACAAAAAGAAGATATTAAGAAAGGAAATTTATTATTTTGTGCACTTACTACTTAAATAAGAATAAAATAAGTACACAAAACAATAAAACAGCTACTTACAGAGGAAATATGACTGTCCTTGCCAGTCTTCAACATTACTAACCACCTTGTACAAACACTTCCAGCGTCTCTGCCTCTTTCCTCTTCCTGGATTCACTCGAAGTTTTAAAAACTCACAGCCTGTGCACAGCACACACTCTCCCAGCTCCTCTGCCTCTTTCCTCCTCCTGGTTTCACTCTGATGTTTTTAAAAACCCACAGCCTGTGCACACGCACACACTCTTCTAGCAGCCCCTCTGCCTCTTTCCTCTTCCCCAACATCCCTCCCCACCCCACCCCAACCACTCACTAGTTCTTTCTTTTTCTGGTTCTTCTTCTGAGAACTTTTCGGTAGCATTGTAAGGATGGGCGGGGCAAGTGAAAGAGCAAACGAGGGGAGGGCTGTACCAGTCCGTACCGGTTGAAACCCACCTGTGGGATAGTATATGTGTGAGTCTAAGCAGTGTGGCTAAATAGAAGTATGCTCAATACATGTTCAATTTCCTAAGTGCATCCAAGCCTTTTTGATATGACAGCTGTATACCAGCATGGCACTTTCTGCTATAATCTTTCAAGTAAATCTGCCTTTTGCAACTGATTAACAGTGATTTTACTAATGCTAATGGTTTTCAGGTGGTATTTTAGAATTGTGCTTTAAACACCTATTTATAATTTTTTGCTTTCTTTGGCCACAGTTTTTCTACTTCTATTTGTAGATATTGGTATTTTGTGATTTTCTCCAATTATTCCTCTTTACTGACTCCAGTTATTGCAAGCTCCACTATCCAGACTTTGTCTCTTTTTTATCAGCAATTGGTAGGTCAGGAGAGTTGGCTAGCAGACATTTGTCTGTTTAAATTCTAAAATTCCATACCACGTTAGCTTTTTCATTTTCTATTATTTTGTCTCATTTGTGTCTTTTCCCGCCAGTACTTGCCTGCAATTTCTGCAGCATTCCAGCGCTCCATTGTTGTTATTTTGTCATACTGGTGTTTGTATTCTGTCTGGGTGATCTTATTGCAGAAGCTAACTAGAAAAAAGCTAACTGCTTTTTTCCATTTCTTTGTAAAGGTGCCTTTTGCTAGAAGACATCTGTTGATGTCTTCTCAATTCTGGTTTGAATGCTTCATCAGCATTACCACCATCACCACCATCTTAATTTTATCCCACTTTTTATATATAACTCAGGGAAGCCACATATCTAAATCTCCTGTCTCTTAACATTGTGACATGTATTATTTTTTTAGTATCATCATGCCGGTATTAGAGTAAGAACTTGAGAGAGTAAAAAGCAATCCAATAGAATGAACTAGTGAATGCAACACAGATGCAAGATATAATCAAGACAGTAGTTCCTTCTCTGTTTGCTAAACTTGACAACAAAGGAAAGACCATGCTGTAAGAAAGGTTCTGTCAATCTCTATCTTGCATGCTTGCAATCGGCTGCCATAATAATGAGGAGGGAGGGGGCTCATGGTATTTGGGTGGGGGAAAGTGCTGGTGAAGATATCTTGCAGAAGGTTTTGTTCTCACCATCTTCTATGCATGCTGATGGCTTGTGTCTGGGTTTGGTCAAGGCCAACTGTCTCTGCATACCAACTGAATGTGGCCACCTGAAGATGCGTCTCACATGACATCTTTGGGAGTTGGAGATTGGACATTGAGTCAGGATACTGCGGGGAGGGATGTTGATGATATCCTTATCTACACAGAAACTTTAGAGGAACACATGTTCATGTGCTCTTTTCTCCTGAAAAAACTCCAAGCCGCTGAACTTTATGCCAAATTATCTAAGTGTGAATTCCATCAGGAGAAAATTGATGATTTGAGGCACTGCATTTCTCATGAGGGTATTGAAATAGATCTGGAGAAAGTCTGGGCTGTTACAAAATGGGAGGCCCTCCACACTCACATTTTTTAGGTTTTGCCAATTTTTACCACCAATTTATCCCCTCATTCAGTAGTATTGAATTGCCAATTACGAATCTTCTAAAATCAAAGGGAGAAGCAAATCCAAGACCTATCGTGTTTTCCCGAAAATACAACAGGGTCTTATATTTTTTTTGACCTATGAAATATGGCCTTGGGCTTATTAGAGGGGGAGGGCTTATTGTTTTGGGGTTTCTGGGCGGCTGTTCCCTTGCGAGTGGGCTCCTGAAGAGCCAGGCATAGCCTCAGGGGCCAAGCAGCCATGAGGTGACCATGCTCATGAACAGCCTCCTGGCAAATTCCCCCTCCAGCCAGGCAGAATGCCACTCCCCAACCTAGCAGTATCCTGAAGGTGCCAAGCAACGTGAGTGCCTTTCTTTTGCCCCCCCCCTTATTTGGGGCCTTTGGGATATTGCTAGGTTGGTGAGCGGTGCTATGCCTGGCCGTAGGGGGGATTGTCCAGGGGACTTATTTTTTGGGGGGGTTATATTTTTGCCCACCCATAAAATGCAGCAAGACTTCAGTTTCAGGACATGTTGTATTTTCAGGGAAACACGGTTGTCAGCCGTTGAAGTAGACTATGGAATGCCAAGCAGTCTTTGAGAAATTGAAATGACTTTTTGCAGCTGAACCTGTTTTAAAACACCCTGACATGGATGCATCATTTGTGGTTCAAGCGGATGCAAGTGACGTGGCGGTAGGGGCAGTGTTACTTCAAACGAATGTGAATGGGAACCTGCAACCTTACACCTACACCTCACGAAAATTGACTGAGACAGAAAGAAGATGCGCAATTTGGGAGAAAGAAGCTTTTGCAGTATGGAGACCCTGCTAATCTGGTGGCATTTCCTCAAGGAGGCCAAGCACCCAGTTGACGTGTGGACTGATCATAAGAACCTTGAGGTGTTAAAAACCCCATGGAAACTGTTACGCAAACAAGGTCACTGGGCACAACATTTTAATTGGTTTAACTTTATACTGAAATACCTCCCTGGGGGAAGAATTTTATGGCTGATGCCTTGTCCACACTACCCTAATACAACAGTGCCATGTTGGTGGGGATTCATCCAGTCATTCCTGCCAACAACTAGCAGCTCCAGTGGTCATCGGGAGCCAAGGGAAAACAGACCGAGATGTGCCCACTGACCTAACAAAACAACTGAGGGAGGAACTTGCATCTGATGACTGAGTCAAGTCCCACTCAAATGAGTGCACCATGCACTCATGGTGTGTAGGAGGACCTTGCATGGGTAGGACCCAAGTTGTATGTACCTTCTAGTCTAAAAAGTGCTGTCCTCCAACAAGTCCATGATTCAAAAGGGGCTGGACGTTTTGGTTTCATGAATACCTTACATTTGGTTAAAAAACAGTTTTGGTGGCCCTTTCTGAAAAAAGAAATAGAATCCTACATTGCTAATTGTCCTGTTTGTGCTGTGGTAAAGAGACCACCAGGTAAACCTCAAGGACTACTCCAAAATGTCACCAGACCTGGTGCCCCTTGGAAGGAGATATCGATGGACTTTATTGTTGAGCTGCCAGAGAATATTGGAAATACCGTTATTTGGATGATCATGGACTTGTTCTCCAAACAAGTGCATTGTGTGCCCTGCTCCAAGATTCTGTCTGCAAAAACACTGGCTAAACTGTTTATCCTACATGTGTATAAGTTACACGGAGTTCCTGAATGCATTATCTCAGATAGGGGAGTCCAATTCACCTCCCAATTTTGGAAGGAGTTCCTAAAGGCTCCTTTAGGCTCCACCCATCTCCATCTGCAGACAAATGGGGCTTGTGAATACACTAATTCTGTTTTAGAGCAGTATCTTGGGTGCTAATTATTAGCAAGATAATTGGGCTGATATTTGCCTTATGCAGAGGTAGGGTATAATAATTTTGTACATAGCAGTACAGGATTGACTCCTTTCAAAGTAGTGTTTGGCCAGGATTTTGTGCCTATTTCTGAATTGCCCCAGGAGAAACCACAAAACCTGTCTTGCATGTCCTGCTGATCTCAGGGGCATCGCAAAGCCCCTGATTGATCCAGGAGAAGCTCTTTTTTCTGGCTACAAGAGGAGCAGCCTTTGAAGCTGCACAAGTTTGAGACAGACCCCTAAAATGGAAGCAGAGCAGGAGAGAGAGTGTATCGAAATTGGTGAGATAAATTTTACTATTAGAGAAGAGAACACCCAAAAAGATTTAGAGTAAAATTAAAATTGAATACAGAAGAGCATAAGCGGCGGATTAAGCCTGTATTAAAATTAGAGTGTTATCTTTCTTTCCTTAACTTCATTTTCTTTTTTTTTTGGATGGAATTCTTACAAATGCCTCTTACTTTTTAAATTGGACTGGTCTCTTTTTTCCTTCTTCTTCTATTTTTCCTCACTTTTTGTATCTGTGGAGCAAGAATCTCTTCTTTTTGCAATGTTCGGGTGGATTTTACCTTTTACCTTTACCTTAAAAAAAAAATCTCTCAAACTTAGAACAAAGAAAGGGCTAAAAACAGAAGAAAACGAAGTAACACTGCCAACTGTAGGCTGGAGGCTTGGAAACACTAATTCCTATAAATATTTGATTTATATTTTATATCCCGAAGTCCTTGACTTTGTTTACTGAAAGGAACAGTGGGAAGAGTACGATTTGTTTATACAGGTGCTCTTTTGAAGTATTATCAGTAGCTGGAGTAGCTGGAGTGAAGAGAAAGCCTGGACTTGAAAGATTATAGTGAATTTGAAATTTCGCAATAAGCCTTGGTTGGTTTAGTGGCAGTGCTTACAACCTGGAAAAATGGTGTAACATGAAGAAGAAAAGGAATTAACATTGCAAATAATTATATTAGAAATTCAAAAAGTTCTAATAAGCACAGAGAGAATTGATAAGAGATTTGAGATTATAGAACAAAACATAGAAAGAATGGAGGGAAGAGTTGAGAATATTTACAAAACAATGATGAAATTTGAGGACAGAGTTCAAAAAATTGCAGAGAAATATGAACAAAGTGATAAGAAAATTGTTGACATTGACAGCAAACTGAGAGTGGAGGGAAATGATATGTGTGAATTACTGAAAGGAGAGATCAACGAACTTGAACTCTATTCCAGACTTCAAAATATAGATGAAGAAAGAGGAGAAAATTTGGCAGAAACAATGAGAGTAACTTAGCACCAGTGATAACCAAAGGCAAGATGATGGAAGGAACAGATGGAGGGTTTCGACTCTCTATAAGATATGGAATGAACAACAAGTTGCTAAGAGAAGTCCACATAAAACACTTAGAATACAGATTCTACAAATGACAAGAGATATTGGACTGTATTACTACTGGAAGGATATAGGATGATAAAATAAAATGTTACAATAAATCAAGTTAAACTTAGTTAAACTTTGAGTATTATGTCTAAGATGAAGTAATAATAGTTATAGTCAAATAAATGATTAACAATGATAATAATGCATTTATATATACTAGATTGATAATATGAAATTTTATATAAAATTGCAAGTGGAACTATGGAAATGAGGTTGAAAAGCTTTTTTATAAAAGATAAACAATTTTATATAGAATAGAATATAAAGATGTAATATCATTGGATGATTTTAGGACAATGTAATTAAACGCCATAATATAAATTTACTTTAAATTTAGTTATGCTTCACATAAAAAGAATGTAATAATAGCTATACTCAATGAATGTTTAATAATCATAATAATTGTATAAATATATATTAGGTTGATATTAATAATGAGGAAAAACATGGAATTGGAAACTATTAGAGAATGTTACCAATACTAAAATAATAGAATGACTTAGAATAGAATATAAAAAAACACTTTATTATTGGATATATTGAAGATGATACAACAAATTATTATAATATAAATGAATTTATGTTTAGAATACCTTGTTTAAAATGAAGAAACAATAGTGATAATAAAACAAATGAAATACTATAATAATAACGTATACATATATATTTGATTAATATTATATGACTTTAGATAAAGTTTAAGTGATGACTATGGAAAGGACACACAAAAACCTTGTAACCAATTGACACACTGTACGTAATTGAAGATGTTTTTATGTTATATGTCTTGTTTGTTTATGTTTGTTTAAAAATAAAAAAAAATATTAATAAAAAAACACTTTCTTTATCTGAGTGGATTAATCAACTACAAAGTTTCTGGCTTGTGACACATAAAGTATTAGATGAAGCTCACCAAGCACATAAAAAACAAGCACATAAAAACAAGCAGATAAAAAAGGGTGAAGCCAAAAGAATATCAGGTTTGGGATAGGGTTTTCTTGTTCACTAAGTATCTTCAGAATTCCCCAAAATCGAAGAAACTAAATGCGTAGATCATTTCCCTATTGTCAGAATTGTTAATGTTAATTGTTAATTGTTAACCCAGTAGGAGAATCCATCCCGTGTTCGATGTTAGTTTATTGAAACTGGAGTATACTTCATTAATGCGCTCTCCCCACCTGCCTCCTCCTGTCCCTCTCCTTATTGAAGGAGAACAACATTTTGAGGTCAAGGAGATACTGGATTTCAGGAAACATAGATGGAAAGTACAATATTTAGTGGCCTGGAAACATTTCCCTCCTCCCCATTCTGAATGGGTATATAAGTCCGATGTCAGGGCCCCTAAACTCTTTCAGAAGTTTCATTCTAAATACTCCAATGAACCATAATTGTGTCATATAAATGTTTTGTTATTATTTTTTATAAACATCTTTTCTGCAGGAGGGCCAAATGTCAGCCTCTATCTTGAATGCTTGCAATCAGCTGCCATAATAATGAGGAGGGAGGACGCTCATGGTATTTGGGAGGGGAAAAGTCCTGGTGGAGATATCTTGCAAAGGGGAGTTTGTTCTCACCATCCTCTGCACATGCTGATGGCTCATCTTTGGGTTTAGTCAAGGCCAACTGTATCTGCATACCAAGTGAATGAGGCCACCTGAAGATGCACTACACATGACACCTTTGGGAGTTGGAGATTGGACATTGAGTCAGAGTACTGGGGGGAGGAATTTGGGTAAACTTTGATATGTACAAGTTCACGCTTTTTTGCTTCAGATCTTGCTGCACTTTCGCTGTTTTCATTTCATGTCCAGTAGAAGTACCTTTTCTCTAATTAAATGGAGTTGGGGCCGAGGTGGCACAGTGGGTAGAGTGCAGTACTGCAGGCCACTTCAGCTGACTGCTAGTTCAGCAGTTCAGCGGTTCAAATCTTACCGGCTCAGGGTTGACTCAGACTTCCATCCTTCCGAGGTGGGTAAAATGAGTACCCAGATTGTGGGGGCGATATGCTGACTCTGTAAACTGCTTAGAGAGGACTGAAAGCCCTATGAAGCAGTATATAAGTGTAACTGCTATTGCTATTTTTCTTTCTTGGATATTGAATGAGGCATGCCTGACAGGCTCTTTATTATAAATCTTAGATATTCACCTATTGCACGTGTGTCAAATTCAATTGCATCACGTGATGTATCATGGCATTTTTTGCCTTTGCAGAGTGAGGGAGGACATGGCGTGCATATGACACCTCTGACCTGCTAATAATTTAAATAGGTTTCTCAGGTTATTGGCATGATTAGCATAAAATGTCAAGAAAACCCTTAGCCTTGATTCCATTTCAGTTATTCTATAAATATTAGAGATGCATCTCTTTAAAAATGATTTTGAAGAAATGTGATAGTCCTTGGGGGACTACAAGGCATTTTTGCTTTTTATGATGCAAACTTCTCATCTTTAAAGCTTTCGAGAAATAAGCTGGAAGAAAGATGCAGCTGCTTTAAACAATTAGCTCATTACCAATAAAGGAACTTTTAAAATAATCGGGGCTTTTCTTAATGGCTTCTTCAGAATAACTAACAGTTGTTGTGATGATACAAACTCTGAAGGATCTCTGCCAAAACATTTCTAAATCACACACAATGCCCAAATAAGTATCAATAATTTTAATCCAGACTTAATCAGTCACTGAATTAAAAAGGCTTAATTATGTCAGGCTGAATTAACTGTCTTTCAATAGACTATTTGAAGGTTAGCTACAGAAGGTATCAAACTATTGGGAAAATGATGTGGAATTCTTTGTGGAGTAGGTTTAAGATAATATTAAAAGTAGAAATTTGACCTTCTATTTCTTTAATTTAATAATTAAATTAATTTAAAGAGGCCATATTATTATTTTTTCTCTTCAAACAACATTTACATTAAATGCATTATATAAGCAATGGTTGGAACTGGGAGACCACAAATTCAAATCCCACTTTGGCACAAAGCCAAAGTGGGTAACCGTGGACCAATCACTTCCTTCTTGGAAGGAAGCAATGGAAACCACTTCCAAAATTTCCCAAAATCTTAATTCTGCAAACACTAACCCAGGCATTTGCCAAAAATTAACATCAACTCAAAGGCACACAGAAAAACATCTTCAACTTTGGAAAAGACAAAGAAATCCCTTGCTATGTTTTGTACAGCTATGTACTAATAAGTGAATTAGTTTAGTAAATGTTGCAGCTTTGATTTAAACTTATCTATATAGTGGTCTTATCCCAATACTTTAACACCTAACAAAGTACTGTTTGTAGAACATTTTTTTTCTTTTTTTGGTAAACAGGAAAATTTCTTCATATCTATCAATTGTGTCTTCACATGCACACACTTCCATCCCAACTCTCTACACTCCACACTCCCACACACTATATATATACATGTATACTGTATGTGTATAAACTGAAAGGCATATGGTTAGTTTCCTTTGTGACAATGTATTTTCATCTTCAATGGGTAAGGTGTAATTTATGTGCACATTTTTGAAGGGCAGAAACCAGTTACCAAAATAAGTAGATGAATCCAGCCCCACAACAGATAAATACAAATATGCCACTACATTCACAAAGTTGCAGTTAATATTGTTGATTTTGAACTTGGGGAACAGTTAAATCAATTTTGATTTGTATGATATATAATAAAAATGGGAAATACCCCCACAGTTAAGGGATTTGAACACTGTAGTGTCCTCCCTTCAGAACTTATTTAAAGTGTATCTCAGACTATTTGTGATATGGCCTGAAATACATCCATGGTTATTTGATACTATGCTTTGATGTTCTGGAAATTATAGTACATGTAGCAATTACCATAATCTGTAGGTTTTCTTCTTCATCAATAAAATATTTTTTTGAAATCTTTGGTTGAAGCATATACATAGAAAAGTTTGCTTTAAAGTTGCTGGCAAATGGAATCAGTGCCACATATGTCTTGTAGCTTTTTCAATCAGCACAGTTCTCTCCTGTCATCTGACTACGTTGATACATGCACAAGATAGAAAATGCAACAATGTTCATGCAATCTCTCCCCATGTTTAAGAGAATCCAAAGATGATGGCCTTTGTCCTAAATCCTCCTGTTCAAAATCTCTTGGCTGAAGGTAACGTGATAGCTTAAATAAAAAAGGAAAAGGAAAAGCTATTAAATGTGCATTGTATCAGATTCTGGCAAAAGGCTCTTTACTTTAGTCATGGATAGCAGCAAAACAATCGCTTTGATAAGATTCAGTCTTTAAAAGCTATTTTTCAGGAAATAGTGATTATTTCCACTTGGAGCAAGCCACAGGAAATACAATTTTGCTCACCCAGCATGACATTCATCAATTCATCTTCTATCTATCTATCTATCTATCTATCTATCTATCTATCTATCTATCTATCTATCTATCTATCTATCTATCTATCCCTTTTCATTAATGATAAATTCTTCAAAATATTTACTGATAGAAAATTGCTGAAACATTGTACAGTTTTCTTTTTAAGGAAAAGTACCAGACTCTGTAAATCTGATACTGTATATTTCATTTTAAAAGTACACCTTTCACTGTCTTTGAAGAAGTTTAGAAGAATGTCACACAATTCTGGGAACTTTCCATTTTCTCTTGCTATTTCCATATGCTCTATCTAAGTAACAGGACTAGAATATGAAGTAGCAATTTATATAGCAATTTGGAGGAGAAAAAAAATCCATTTGCCACTACAAGTCTAAAAATCCACTGAAGTTAATGAGGTCATGGAAGTGTAACAGGCAGCAAAATTTAGCTCCGGTGAATCTTTAAGGTGCTAAATCAATGACTTTCCTATGACACAGACATAGCTAGCGTTAGATCTCCAAGAATAAGAGCACAAAAGTCTGCATGTACATATTTTTAAATAATTACCTGCTTTCACTTGTGGACGAGCTATGATTTAGTAGTCAGGAGGTACAGTTAAGGTTGGCGAAGTCATTCAGCACAGATGAAAGAGCTCATTACCCTGTTTCTGACAAAGGTGCAGTCCTATGATGCCACAAAGATTGTCCACAATGAAACAGCTTGTCTGCCTTCCATCAGCTGAGAGGGAGCTCAAGAATAGGGATTAAAGAGAATTAGCTCACAAATCCTACTGGATAAAATGTAGGCATTTTCCTGACAGTAAATCCATGATCAGACAATTGCTAGTTTGAATGATATCTTTATCAGTGTTGTCTTTTTCCAGGAGTGAGAAAGAAATATCTGCCATGAGGTCAGATACAGATTCAGGGATGGAGTGATCAGGAGATGAGGGAATTTTTTATCTGTTCTACCTTGTGATCAATCTGACATACTTATAATAATGCAAAACGTTTTGAAGATTAGAGGTCCCTTTACTGACACAAGGTTGAAATGGCAGTATGATCATATGACACTGAATCATCACATGATAGATGATATGACAGATTAATTCAGATGGTTGAGAGCATGTAATATGTTTGCCAAATTGAATTAATACATTTGTGTTGACCAATCAAATCAAATGTGTCTAAGCTATTTAAATTAAATTAAGTGTAATTAATATAATTTTTACAATATGATTTGGGTATCCAATTAAAAACTGTTTGGATTATTCAGATTTTTCAAATGCATTGAATATTTGAATCAAATCAGGCTCACCCTGCACTTTATATTTAGGAACTATTGGAAAACAACCCTTTAAAAACTTTAAACAGTTTTAAAATATAAGAGACTGTTCAATTACTTTATATGTTTTAAAAAGTAAAGGAAACTACTATCGAATCATAGCAAACATAGAATCATAGGGGTGGAACAGACCTTCAACCTGTGCCTAAGGAGAGGAGGTGTTGCATATATTCCAACAACAACATTAGTAATAAAGTTGAGCAAGCATAGAAAAACTCCAAATAATCCAGGGTACTAAATTAATTGCCTGGAAAACACATTGTATTTTTGGTACTATTTTATCATATAGAGCTGAAGATGATGAAATCTTGAAACGATAGTGTTAGCTTCAAGGAACTGAAATGGGCTATTCCAAACCTACTTTGGCGGAAATAGTAGCAGATATGATAACCGCATAAATGTATCTTAAGGAGCAACATCCAGAAATATATTGATTGAGATAATTTGGCTATTGTAGAAAAGGTGGTGGCAAACTGCTTTCAATAAATCAGATAGATTCATTTGTGTCAATCCAGCATAAAGAAGACACAGTTCTGCCCCTGTCAGATATAATAAAAACTACTTTTGTTTCTGCATTGTAATGCTTTACCTGAATTAACTTTCCTTTAAATCATTTTTAGTGCAAAGGATTTCTGATATTATACAATTATTGAAGAATCCAAAAATGAACTGAAGGGAGTGTTTATACAACATTTATAAGACAATAAAAATACATGAGTTGGCAGAGGTTTATAGTTCTGACAGCAGTGCACTATTAATATCAAGATTCAGCTGAAAGTGGACATTCTTAAAAATATGGAAACTCACAAATCCTCCCTGCATGAAACAAAACCAACATATAAATGCTACTGGTTTCTTTCCATTCATTGATGGAATAATGAAAAACCCATAACTTAACAATATTTATTTCAATGAGCAGTTGAGTACCTCAGCTATCTCCGCAGCATTGTATTTTAAGTTTATCATTAATTAAGGTGACCAGATTTTCAGATTGGTAAAGAGGGACACCATTGACGGGGGGGGGGGGCTTGATAAAAATTTTTATATTTTGTCAAAAGGTCACACAAGTCGATTATATGACCCCAGGACACTGAAAGCATCATAAATATGAATCTGTTGCCCAACATCAAAATTTGGATCACGTGACCATGAGGATGTTTCAACGGTCGCTAAGTGTGAAAAATGGTCACTGTGTGAAAAATGGTCATGGCCATTGTAACTTTGGTCACTAAATGAACTGTTTGAAAGCTAAAGCTAGCTTGCATTATGCTAGCTTACATTTTCAAGAGAGAGAAGCTAAACTCCTTATTAGAATAGAAATAGAAATGAGTAGAGTAGAGTAGAGTAGAGTAGAGTACAATAGTTTATTACCCAAGTGTGATTGGACACACAAGGAATTTGTCTTCGGTGTACATAAATAAAATAAAATACAATACATTCATCAAGAATCATAAGCTACAACACAGTGATAGTCTCTCTCTCTCTCTCTCTCTCTCTCTCTCTCTCTCTCTCTCTCTCTCTCTCTCTAACACACACACACACACACACACACACACACACACAAATACACACACACACCTCCTCTGGATTCAATGGGGTTTAGGAAATCCCCCCACCTCACAGACTCCCTCTTTCTTTCTCTCTCCCCTCCTCTGGATTCAATGGGATTTTTAGAAAATCCACACTCCTGTGCACACACTCCCCCTTTCTTTCTCTCTTCCCTCCTCTGGATTCAATGGGATTTTTAGAAAATCCACACTCCTGTGCACACACTCCCTCTTTCTTTCTCTCTCCCCTCCTCTGGATTCAATGGGGTTTAGGAAATCCCCCCACCTCACACACTCCCCCTTTCTTTCTCTCTCCCCTCCTCTGGATTCAATGGGATTTTTAGAAAATCCACACTCCTGTGCACACACTCCCTCTTTCTTTCTCTCTTCCCTCCTCTGGATTCAATGGGGTTTAGGAAATCCCCCCACCTCACACACTCCCCCTTTCTTTCTCTCTCCCCTCCTCTGGATTCAATGGGATTTTTAGAAAATCCACACTCCTGTGCACACACTCCCTCTTTCTTTCTCTCTCCCCTCTTCTGGATTCAATGGGATTTTTAGAAAATCCACACTCCTGTGCACACACTCCCTCTTTCTTTCTCTCTTCCCTCCTCTGGATTCAATGGGGTTTAGGAAATCTCCCACCCTCATACACTCCCTCTTTCTTTCTCTCTTCCCTTTTCTGGATTCAATGGGGTTTAGGAAATCCCCCCACCTCACACACTCCCCCTTTCTTTCTCTCTCCCCTCCTCTGGATTCAATGGGATTTTTAGAAAATCCACACTCCTGTGCACACACTCCCCCTTTCTTTCTCTCTCCCCTCTTCTGGATTCAATGGGATTTTTAGAAAATCCACACTCCTGTGCACACACTCCCTCTTTCTTTCTCTCTTCCCTCCTCTGGATTCATTGGGGTTTAGGAAATCTCCCACCCTCATACACTCCCTCTTTCTTTCTCTCTTCCCTTTTCTGGATTCAATGGGGTTTAGGAAACCTACCACCCTCATGCACTCCTTCTTTCTTTCTCCCTTCTCTCTCCTCCTTGTCTCTTTCTGTCTCTCATCCTCTTTCTCTTTGTCTCTCTTCTCTTTCTCTCTCCTTCTTTTCCATTCTGCTGTCACTTTCTCTCTCCTTCTCCCTTCTCTCTCCTCGTTGTCTCTTTCTCTCTCTCTCTTACCCTTTCTTTCTTTCTCTCTCCTTCTTTCCCACTCTTCTGTCACATTCTCTCGCCTTCTCTGTCTTTTTCTGTCTCTCTCCCCTCTTTTTTCTTCCTCTCTCCCACTCTTTTATCACTTTCTCTCTACCACCCAACCTGTCCCCATACTTATCTTCGACTGATCATGTTTGCAATAATTTACCTTTTCTAAATAGGCGTAGTTCCCTTACCAGATCCCTCGCTCAATCAAACACACACACACACACACACACACACACACACACACACACAAAACCATTTTTCTCCAAACTTTGGTCACAGCATGGTTCTGACTTCGGCTGGTGGGAACAGCTTTCCCCTTTCCCCGTCCAGTTTGGCAACAAGTCTAGCGGAGGGCTGTCCCCATCACCGATGACTGGGGCAGAGCGGGGATAGCGAGAAGGCAGGCCCGGCTCTTCTTGGCTTCTGCCTCTCCTAGCAGCATACAAGAAACCCCGCGATCTCCGGTCTCTCTTAACTTAGATACGGAAACGGCCAATAGGAATGGCTCGTGGTCACAGATCAAAAGAGGAGATCGCGACGGAGAAAGAACATCCATTAGCGCTGCCCTCCCTCCCTTCCCTACTTCTGCGCATCTCGAAACCACCGCGTAAACAGAATTTGCCCCAATGTTTTTCCCATGGACAATGAGCTCTCCCTCAGACCTTTTACGATACAGCCACGCGCTGCCAGACTCCAAATAAGTTCTAACTAGGTTACCCAGCCCATGCAAGCCAGCAGCGTGTGGACAGGGGAACGAATGGGCGGCTCATTCGTTCCCCACACATCCGCCCGCTCACACGCTACAGTAGCCAGCCCATGCAAGCCAGCAGCGTGTGGACAGGGGAACGAATGGGCGGCTCATTCGTTCCCCACTCACACGCTACAATAGCCAGCCCATGCAAGCCAGCAGCGTGTGGACAGGGGAACGAATGGGCGGCTCATTCGTTCCCCACTCACACGCTACAGTAGCCAGCCCATGCAAGCCAGCAGCGTGTGGACAGGGGAACGAATGGGTGGCTCATTCGTTCCCCACTCACATGCTACAGTAGCCAGCCCATGCAAGCCAGCAGCATCTGGACAGGGGAACGAATGGGCGGCTCATTCATTCCCCACTCATCCGCCCGCTCACACGCTACAGTAGCCAGCCCATGCAAGCCAGCAGCATATGGACAGGGGAACGAATGAGCGGCTCACTCACACGGGGTGCTGAAAATTTTCCATCCCAGCCAGCTCACTGATTGGCTGGAGTCCAGGCCAATCCAATCAGTGAGTGGCAGGCTGGGCTGGCTTAAATTTGTAGGTAGCATAGAACGAAACGATGAGCCACCCCAGCGAGCTAGCTAGCAGCTGATGGCCGGGGGAGGCTCCCCCGCCCAGACTGGCTCATCATTTCGTTATGCTACCTACAAATTTAAGCCAGCCCAGCCGGAGATGGCGGGTGGGGCGGCAGCTGTTTTTCACCTCGCCCAGAGAACTTCCACGTGGCTTCTGCCGGGCGGCGAGAGCCGCGGAAGCGAGTGAAAGTTGTCTGCAAGGGCAGCAAGGCTGAAAAACGGACTCTGCGGCAGGAGAGCCGCAGGGGAGGGCGGCGGGACGCGACCACGCCTCGCGGACTTGCGGCGTGGTCGCTGGGAAGGCAAGCGCACAGCACAGGCACCGCCACAAAGCTCCGTCCGTGACCGAGTGGAAGTTCTCTGCGCGACCGGCAGCGGCTTTTTACTCCCACAGAGAACTTTCATGTGGTTCCATCCAGAGCTTTGCCGCCCGTGCCAGCCCAGCACAGCCTGTGCTGCGCTGGCACGGGCGGCAAAGCTCTGGATGGAACCACAGGGGCTGACTGTGAACTCCGCAAAGCCAAAGGGGGAGAAGGGGGCTGCCTCCTCCCCCCAGCGCCTCCTGATTCCCACGGTACCAAATTAGACAATAAGTACATTACAAAACATGATTTACTCACCACCAGTGAGTAAGCGCAGCTGCCCAAAACAAAGACGAAATAAAATGGAGGCTCGCGCAGGCGTCCTCAGCTAAGGAGTCCAGCCAATCAGTGAGCTGGTTGGCCAGCTCACTGATTGGCTGGAGTCCAGGCCAATTAAATCAGTGAGGGGCAGGCTGGGCTGGCTTAAATTTGTAGGTAGCATAGAACAGAACGATGAGCCAGCCCAGCAGCTGATGGGCGGGAGCTGCGAGCGCCAAAAAAAGCATGCCTTTTAAAAAAGCGGGCGGGATGCGGGAAAATGTATCAAAAAGCGGGGGTGTCCCGCCAAAAGCGGGATGTCTGGTCACCTTATCATTAATAGAATTAATAATTGTAATATATTATTTGTAAACATATTATTGAGTCATTGACAGAGCTATATCTGTTCTGCAAATCTATGCAAATTTTAAGGAAAACATGATGTTATTTTCCCAGATTTGGGGCTTGAGTGAATTATGGGAATCTCTCTATGAGGATTGCTTATATCTCTTATATGGGGTGATTGCTTTTGATCCATTTTGTTGTTTTTCAATTTATGTGCCTCTGGACTCCCTGAAAAGTTAGGCAAGTTTAAAAATGTGGAAAAAAAATAAACACAAAGTTTGCTCAGCATAAATCTCTTTAGAATATCAACTTTCATTTTAAAAGCCAGGTTTCTCAGTTCCATTAAACAAGTGCAAATGTATGTATGGATTGGCACGATTCATTTTTCTTGAAGATAACATATCGTAGTTTTGTTATCCTCAAGAGAAAGGAACACTCCTTCAAGGTTTTGCATAAAACTATTACTGCCCCAAGCAGAAATAGTTTTATTACTATTAATAGAATAATAGTAAATATTCATTTTATTTGATTTATATTCAGTCTGTACTCCAGAAACAGAAGACTTGTGTTTCCTCCAATTTTATCTTTGGGGTTGAGGGATAATAATAGCTGAGCTAGTATCATCCAATGACCTACCATTTTGTCACTGAGGATGGAGAAGAATTTCCATAGTCTTCATCCAGTTCTCCACCATTATATTGTTCTAGGAATCTTGTAAAGGTTTAGAACAAACATTGGAATTTATACAAATAATCACAATATTTATAGGAAACCAACACATTGGCTTTTAAATTTAGTATCACTATGTGCTATGCAAAATGACAACTGCTCAATACAAATGTACTTATAGGGATTTATGTGGAACTGTTTGTTATCTCTTATATATGACCGCAATATCACAGGAAGACAATATTATCACATGAATGATGGCTCTTATGCAACAGGACTTATATAGACCAGTCCTAGTTTCATCTCAAGTAACCTGATAATGAGATGGATTGGGAGGAAAAGAGTAGCATGGTGATTTGAAAGATCCTGCAAAACTAATATATTGTGTAACTTGCCTGGATTTTTCATGTAGTATCTATCAGTTTAAATTATGCACCAGCTGCTTTCCCAAGACAAGCACTTGCAAGTTCATGTTCTCAAAAAAAAAAATCCTATGATTTTATAATTGTGAAGAAACGCAAGGCTGCAATTAGAAAGGCAGGAACTGAAAGAGATACAATGAAGGCTTAGAAACAGCACTGAAGTAGAATGGCAAAGCAGTGTGCCATAGCTAATGGAATTACAGTTTTATCATACCATCAAAGTTTGAAGCAGAGTCTTAGACAGAGAGCACCAATAAATCCACATTAATAAAAATTCAGTATTCCGAGCATCTTCAGATATTCCTCAAGGGGCAATAGTGCAAATGTTGACAGCCAGGATATTAACCATCATAATTATAAACAGTACTTTTTCATGTTTTTCATTAGTAGCTGTTGTATAGAATCAAAACTGGCTCCTATATTTTTGATCATCTAATTAGCTGATTGCCCTGGATTTTCTAATAAACTCCTATGAAAAATGTCCAATGAAAGTATTAACCAGCACAAAACCTTTTTCAGTATGTTACATGCAAACATATGCATGCAGCAGTTATCTTGAACCTATTTTTAATTGTGATGGAATACAAATCTAATAAATGGTTAAATCATTTTTGTTTAAATCCCAAGAAAGGAAAAAAAGGGTAATTGTATTATTTTACTCATTTTTAAAACCCTTCATTGTATTATTGTTCCCCCCTTCTTTCTCTCTTTAAAAAAAGGAACGGGAAGCACTTCAGATTATAGTACCAGGAAATGTTTCTCTTCTGACATCCAAAATAAACAATGTACAGCAGTCTGTATGTAACAATATGACAAAGAAAATGGCTAGTGATACCAAATGTATTGAAAAATAAATTTTCAAGCTTTACAGGATGCATGATATTTTAGCTCTGTCATATAAACAGGTAAATAATATGCAGTGTGTTACTCCTGAAAAATACTATACAGCATGACATGTGATTTAAACATGTTTGACTTTCAAGGACATGTCCTAGTATCTGTACAGATTTGTTTTTGGGTCCTTCATGGTTTTTCTGGAAAGAACCACTGAGGTGGAAGAATATGGTATAACTCTCACGAAGTGTCAATTAGAACATGAAATATTAAGATTGAGGCAAAGGAATACAGTATGTTGAAACTTCAAGACCCATTCAACAAGACCCATTAATAAGCAATCTTAGGCAAGATTTAAGGAAAATTATTCCAACTTGAAGGAGCCCATGACAGAATTAAAAACATAAAACACATTTTTATGAAAAGCTGCAGAATATTTTTTAATATGAATAATTCTGGAATATTTCAAATGGATATTAAAGAATTAGAAGCTTTAATGAAGCCTTATAAATAGATTCATCTCCTTAAAATGTTTAAATGGAATTAACACATCTGAGATCTGTTAAAGATATTAATTAGAAATTTATTTAGGGCATACTGTATCTCTAAAGAATATATTTGAAAAGATGGCATCATCCTTTCTATGCTGGAGATATAAAAATGTGGAAGTTCACTGATCTATATTATATGATATTATGATATTATTATTTGCTATACTTCAGGAAGAGTGTGTGTGTGTGTGTGTGTGTGTGTGTATGTGTGTAACTAGGGAGACTAGTTTAGATCTATTTCAAGCTATTTAGCTCTCATCAACTAGCCATACCCTTACTGGGATTCGAACCTGTGCTGTATTACATCTTAGGCAGACGTCTTAGTCATTAAGCCACAGGTCCTCCTCCTTATCAGCTGAAGCCAGGGAGGAAGGTATATATTTAGTGTCACAAGTCCTGGTATGCCCCAATTATGGGAGGAAGCTAACTGCTTCCACTATCTGTCAATTGGCTCGACACAAGAGACCATCACGACAGAAACCCAATATTATTACTTTAAATTTATAATTTCTTATGTGACACTTTATTATTATATATGTAACTATTATATATGTGACTATATATATATATACATACACACATACACACACACACACACACACACACACACACATGGAAATATAAATAACATCAGAAATGTGTGATCTATTTGTTTTGGAAGGGGAAGTATTTTCTAGTAATTAAAGGCTGGAGCAATATATTTTACTATGGCAGAGATTTTGTGACATTAATATTGTGCATTTATATTACCGTATAGTATTATATTTATTAGTAAACAAGTCACTATTGATAACTATAAAATATAAAGTAGATTTTTCTCTGTTCTTAGTTTGGGATTGCCCCTCATACAATTTTTAATTTTTTTAGTTTTAAAGGTTGCATTCTTAATTGCAAGTGTCTAAACTGTTTAGAAAAATATTTTTTTTAAAAATGGCAATCCATAGAAATAGAAAATTGAAACCAAAAATAAATACAAGACCACATAGGTTTTAAGAATGAACTAATACAAGGCTGTCAAACTCACGGTGTCACATTTTCATCTCATGATGTTTCATGACTTTTCCCTCCTTCACTAAAACGGGGGTGGGCATGGTCAGCGTGTGATGCATCTGGCCTGCGGGCCACAAGTTTGATATCTCTGAACTAATAAAACAGAAGGAATGCCACATACAGATACCCCTCAAAAAGAAAGGCTGAAAGAATAAAGATTCCCCGATATTAGTTAAGTAATATTTAACTAGTGAGCTCTACCCTAACTACCAACAAATTTCCAAGTGCAATGCAAAGTTTCACGCCTCTTGGTTGCATGGATTCACCAATTTACGGCAGAACTTTGAAAGAAGCTGCTAATGGTACCTACTTTGGTGAGGTGAGAGAAGCACAAGCCAGAAAATGTTGTTTTGCCAAACTAGCCTTAACATTATTAATTTTTCCAACATAGTCTTAACTAATGTTATTTTTTCTCTAAAAATTAATCAGGTCCCCTCTGTGATGACATTCCGGAATACTTAAAGACTGAATTGTTTTTGGAGGGTCCTTGGAATTGATTGTCTTCATTTGGATGCTGCAATCTAGTTATTAATAGTTATTTGATTATTGCTTTGTTCTTGTGGTATACTCTATCACATTAGTCTTAGTTACTGAACAAAATGTCATTGTATTTTAGCATGTGTTTGTAAGCCATCATAAGTCTGCATATACTTTAAATCTGGTAAATGAATGAATCAATGTTATGAATAACAAAAAGTTCTGAATAGATTGTAATTTCAACAAAAACAGGTCATTCCTGCTGAGTAAAAGATTGGATAGCACATGTCTTGATAATGTTTAAAACTATTCTAATTCATTGTTTCATTTCCTTTGCTTCTAAGCTATTGCAATTCAAATAATTTTAAAGACTGCTCTTATCTATAAAAGCATTGTGGACAATTTCTGAATTTTTGATGAACCCTTTAGCTGGTGTCTTTAATTTCTCTTTTCATCTTTTGGTCCAATTAGTAAAGTTAGGTTGAAACACTTACTCAAGTTGACATGCAGTATGGCATTTCAAAAACCTAATATTCTTAGGCTTTATAGATTTCAACTCCCAGTCTGTCTTCATAGCTCATAACCTTTAATCCCCACATCAATCTTGGTGCTCCGTTCAATTACGACAGCATTGTCTACTGAAAAGTAGTAGGACCTCAAGGGGAGTTTGCACAAACCTGCAATTCTCTCATTCATTTTCATTAAAAAAAATCTTGCAGCACAGGAGAAAAATATATATAATTTAGATGCTCCCTAGAATTCTTACTACCTACCTATGATATATTGCATTTAATCTTGTTTTCAGTACTGCTGGCAAAACATCATGTCTGATTTTATAGAATTTTTTTTTATTAGCAAGTAATGTATAAGATTCTCCAAAGAATTCAGAGCTTTGGATTGGTTTCTATATAGGTTTCCATATGTTGTAGACCTATAGATGAAAGCAACCTTTTCAGAATATTTGTTGACACCAGAAGTTACTTTGCTTTGTTTTTGCTTTCTTGGACTAAAAATCCTGATGTATGAACAACTGCAGTGAAAGGGTCAATGAGTACAAGAAAATAAAAATAACGTGGAAATTATCAACCAGAAGCAGTTTCCTGTTTTAAATATAACTTTATAATAGTATTGTCATTTTAGCTACTGTAGTCAGTCAAGCTGTTTTTGTAGGTAACCTTTTTTAAGCAATTTATCAGAATTATCAGAAAGTATTCATGGTGTCAGAACAATACTTTGCTAAGTTATGACAGGACTTTATGCACACTCAGAAAACAAGATTAAATTGTTAGACCATATATTGGCTAAACTACTGTATGCCCTGTGAATGACATCAAATAGCATGTTATCTTACGCATCCAGCAGTTTTCAATTTTCCTTTGCTTATTTTTTTAAAAAAACTTCTCCATATAGTCAAAATTGTATTTGTTCTTCCTGTGGCTAAAGCCTATAATCACAAACATAATAATAGTAACCTACACATTCCAAATATGTGGAATAGCTATGTTCATTTATTCAATAAAACCATACTTTCTTGCTTTTTAAAAAAATAACAGGCATATTATAATTAGTATTCTGTAAGCTTTTACTCAACGGGAATCTTCATTTGTCTTCAGATCAGCTATGAAAGTGATTGTCCCATGCCATACTACAAATGACTGGAATTATACGTATGAAATGATCCATTTGATTCCTCCTCAAGCTTTGTTAGAGCCTAGGGTTACTTAATTCTTTCCAAGGAGTGGAAAGAATTAGATATTTTTCCAATCTTGGTTTACCATTGTCCCTTGCATCCAGATAGAATCACTATTTTATATATTTAATTTTCAAAATTTGGATATCTTTCTGTCTAGGAAAAATAGCCAATGAAAGGCAGAAATGATTAAGAGAACTAACGCACTATATTGAATCATATGCTGTTGATTTAAAGAAGTTTGTCTTAGACTTCTGCCAATAACAATTATTTATTATCAAGAATAGAAAGATAATTGTCTTTTATGATACAAAGTAAAAAAAAAATACTTATGTATAAAAGTGCTATATTTATTTTACACAGATATTGACCTAAACTCAAAACATGTGATAAAAATATTGACCAAAAAAGGGAGAGAGATTTTGGAGTAATTCAAGAAGACAAGGTTTTTTAGTTCACCAATTTTCTTTCCTGCCCAATAAAGTTAGATATTTCCATTTCCAAGCAGTTCTTTTAATGTACCAAAGACTGATATTTTATGATGTAGCCCTGAGTAGATTGAAAAGGTAGATATATATATTGAGAGCATGAAAAATAATGGATTAAAAAGGTGCTTTTTTTTTTTACTTTCCTGATATTATTTACTTAGCAGAACTGTCTTGTTTGTGCTGCTTCTATAACTTAATGTGGACAATGGGGACTTGATAAAGCTTCCCTACAAATGAAAGAAAGTTAAAGAATTTTGCAATAAGACAACTAAATCCCCCATGGGATTTCTACTTACAATCAATAGTTATATATCCCAATCCTTTTCCAAGTACCCACATGAATATAGAAAAATCAATCCAGAGTGACCTCAATCATGCAAAGAGGCAGCAACTGTACTTTCCAGATCAGCATTCTTACTAAACTTTGAGTACAACAGTGAATAAACAAATGATTTTTTGCAGCGGATCTAGTCTCAGCCTATATTCACAGAATGGAAAATGTCTGATGGTGTCTATAATCATATCTTTAAAATACAATGTGTGCATGGAGGCCTCGTTATCTGTGTGTATGTGTGAGAGAGACAAAGGAGTTTAATTATAAAATCTGTTAGTTCTGATTGACTAAATTACATGATTAAATCCTACACTGGATGCTGAACAGAGCAACTTATATTAAAAAGTCATTATATTTGTAACTTCAAGCAAGGCATTATAATTAAAATGCAATTGGATGAAATTAGCTTTAAGACTACATGCTTTTAAGCAGGATTTGCTAAATGAACATTAGTAGCTAACATGTGCCTTTTATTAGCACATCTACTTTCTCACCCACAGATTAAGAATTTCTAGCCAAAGTTAAAAAGCTAAAATGTCAGGGGAGCTGAATGCATGAAAGACACTTGTGGTGCCCCGTGCACTCTGTTGTACTGAAACCTGTGCCTTTGTTATCTAAGCTACTGAAAAATCAAAGTGGTAGAAACACTATGTAGGCTACAATGGGCTTCCCTGTTCTCATAACATTTTATGCAATGTATTCTTTCTCCCAATTCTATATCTGTAGAAAATACACAGCTACCTTATTCAACAGCTCTTCTAAGTTTTGGAGATATTGTATGTATCTATGTTTATATAGTCAAATGGATGCCTAAGTTTTATTAATGTTAATGTTTTACATCTGAATGGTTTATGCTTTTTGCTTATTTTTCTTTCTAATCATGTGCACCAAGAAAGTGTGACTGAAGTGATTAAATAAATGTGGAATAAATGAATCAATAATACAATCTTACCTACTACTAATTCCAAGGCTACCATGCTGAGGTTGCAAAGGTCCAGCTGTTAGAAACAAAGAGATACAAAAAATATGTTCTATCACTTTACTATCATCTAATCGTATTTGGATTTCTATAGTCCAAATATGGCAGGTCTAATTAATCCCAGATGAGGGGCATTGAAATTGGTATTACAGAGAAGTAATGGCATTTAGAAGAGATGGATCATTTTTCATGGGGCCTTATTTAGATTGGGACTAGCATTTGGACTGAATACAAAAGTGATTTAGAATCTAAGATTATCAAATAATTTCTTAACAAACCTCTGGTCCTCATTTCCATAAACCAATATTTCTGATTCTTAAGAACTTTAAGATGTCTTGATTTCCATCCCCTGAATTCCCCACCAAATCTAGACATCTTCCCAAGGTAAGAAACACTGCCATTGACTCTTTACTCTGATGAATACATTTCATAAATAATTTGTTCTTATGATTGGTTTATTTCACATCCAGACTTAAAACCTTACTCTAAAAAAAAACCTTCTGATGAAATTCTCATCCACTGTTAATAAGGTTGTGCATGTTTGGAAGTAGAGCTTCAGACTTTGCACAATGACTTTCTTTTTGTTAGTCATGAAATCAACCTGCCTTTTCCCAGGAACCTGAAAAAGTAGTGTTATTTTAAAAGGTACTTTGAATCATTTTTTTAAAGGAGCAGGATTTGTCTGGAAGCCTGAAAAAATAGGAGCTGTGTTGTATGAGGGCTGAAAGATTTTTCCAAATCACATTTGAAGAGTGCACTGCTCTAATCGTCAACAAGTTCTGACTTCCTGAATGAAAAGAAGAACACAGAACAGTAGCAAAAGATAAAGAAAGAACATAAATATAAATTTTCAACCAAGATTATATATGCGATTATAGAAACAGGAGATTGTATTCAATTCTTTTTTTAAAAAAAAAAGGGCAAGAGAGTTGAGCAATATTGATAGCTTCTTTTAAATTCACTATGCTCAGTAACACAATCTCACTAATGGAATTGTATTAGACTCAAGCTATTCAAAGATATGTTGAAATCTGAAGAACAGTGGAAAATTATACATATTCCACTGCTTTGTATAAATTAGCTAAGTTCTATAATTTTCTATTAGTAAAATATATTTTCTACTCAACTCTCTGTCTGACTCTTATAATATGTACTGTCTATCATTGAAAAGAAACATTTACTCTGGTGAGATATGGATTAAATTGCCAATATTGTTCCTTTGCAAATTTTTGTATCATTTCTTCCTGCAGACAGAATTGCTGAGTCACAAGATAAAAAGAACATTAGAAGAATCTCATTGGATCACAGAACAGAACATCAAATAATAAATGTTATTCTTTTCTTTGATATTTGGTGGTGGATTGCCTCTGAATCTTGAGGTTCCACTAAACCATGACTAACATCTGCTGACAGTCTTAACTTCCAGAAATCCTTCTAAAGTTGTTTAGATAAGAGACCATTGTTGTATTTCATAGCAGCAAGCAAAAGAAGTCTTAATAAATTAAATTATATCCTATTTCCTGGGATAATTTGGGGGAATTTAATGTGGTTAGATTTCATTTCCCTATTTATTTGGTAAGTAAATTTGCTACCACTCACACATGCCTTGGAGTAGTTTTAAAAATCCAATAAAACAAGATAGCGATCAAATCCTAGTTAAAACTATAAGGTCAGCTACACAAACAACATTAAGTTCTAAAGGTCTGGCAAAAATATAACTGTTGAAATAATAAGCAGGCTGTACTTTTCCATTTCAATTATAAATTATTTTGTATCAAAGATGATGCTTGGGGAAAAAATGTATCCATAGTGAGACCAATAAAAACTTTGAAAGAACAAGCTTGGTGTGGTGGTTAAGGCATCAGGCTAGAAACTGGGAGGCCATGAGTTCCTACACTACCTTAGACACAAAGCCAGCTGGGTGACCTTGGGCCAGTCAAATTCAGTCTTTGCCCTAGGAAGGAGGCAATGGCAAATTACTTCTGAAACCTTCCCAAGAAATCTTCAGAGGTTTTTTCAGGCAGTCAAGAGAAATAAACACTGAACTGAATGTGCACACACATATACACATACACAAAAGAATATTTCAGGAATTTAAGAATATGGAGCAAACTCTTCAGAAAAGGCAGGCTCAAGTAGACCCAAGTATAGCTATGAGTGCTAGTACAGCCCAACCAATTCATATTGAGCCTTCTGGTTATGTTACTTTGCATCTACTAAGTCTGGCAGATGTTTCATTGGTGTTTTCAAACAATCAATAACTGGACAGGAAATCTATAAAATGCAAAATTCTACTTCACTTAAACTGGGATTCTCCTATTGTCCTACTCTATATATTGCTCCAGTTTTATCTCTACCATTACTGTAAGACGTCATTTCCTTACAGTTTCCCTGATTTATTGAACTAGGGCCTAGTTACTAGGCTGTCCTTTACATCTGTTCCACTAACTCTTTTACATATGGTAGTTCTACTTATACAATGAAAATTAATTTGTAAATGATTATTCTTCCCATTATGGGAAAACTGGAAAAGAGCTAAGTAAGTTATGTCACGATAAGAATGGATAACTAGTTGATCAAAAACAAAATAAAAAAAGTAACTTTTGGTCTAATATTCATCTTCTCTGCATGGAACATCTTATTTGAAAGGTGCCAACTAGCATTTATTGTTTAGATAACAACCCTCTTCCATGGAGCACCACCATGCCATCTTTATAACTTTCAAATATGCATCCTTGAGATAGTTTCATGCTTGGCAAATTAATGAGACTTTTTTTCCCATTAATTGATGGTTTACAGGGCATTTTAAGGATAGTATCATTTTCAAACTATGAGAATGAGGAACTAAAACACTGGTCTTAGATGTTGAATTAGAAATCCAGTGTGAGAGATCTACTAACAGTAGTGAGATTCAACGGTGAGATTGAATCTCCATTTGTCCAGTGTAGCATAGTCCAGGATCAACTTTCATGGGATATGTGTGTAATTTAATAAATGGTTTACCTAGGGGGAAGTGGCCATCGTGGGAAGCTCATCTCACATGTGCGGGGGAGCTGGTGGATGATTGTCCATGCCTCCCACAATGGCCAACCTGACCTTGGACAAACTAGTTGTTAAATTATTTGAATCCCACAACTGTCTACTAATTACTATATTTTTCGGACTATAAGACACACTGAGATTTTGAAGAGATAAATTTTTTAAAAAGTTTTTGCACTCTGCAGGCCTCCCAAACCCTCTGTATGCCTCATTTTTTTTGTAAAACGGCATACAGAGAGCTTGAGAGGCCTGCAAAGTGCTCCTGGGGGATGTGGGGAGCAAAAACAAGCAAAAAATGGCCTGTTTCACAAAAATGGGCCCATTTTTTCCAAAAAAACCAGGGCATGTATGGGGGTACTTGTAGGGTGCTCATGAGGGCTGAGGGGGGGGAGCAAAAAGAAGCAGAAAATGCCTTTTCACTCATTTTTGCCCTACCCAGCTTCTAGGAGCACTTCGCATTTTTGCAAAGGGGATGGGCTTTTGGCAGGCCAAAAATGCTGTATTCAGTATAAGACTAAGATGGACTCAGATAAAAGGTCCATTTTATATTCCGAAAAATACGGTATATGCACCTGCATAAGATTGCATTTCAAATGAGAATTAAACCTAACCTTAACCTTATGTTGATATATGGGGAAATCCTAAAATAGATAGACTTGCAGGCGGTTAGAAATTGACATTGTGATTACCAAAACCCTGCATGGATTTTTAACAATAGTTTGTGCCAGACATTATTGCTATTTGCTTTCTTCGACGGGTTGACCAGATTAGTAGACCAAGGTATGCTGTGGATTTGATTTACTTAGACTTTGGTAAACAAACCACAGGTTCTTCTTTATATCCTGGAAAAATGTGGGAGCCATGGTCTCTTTCCAGGTAGCTACAATTGTAGCTGAACAACTGGAGAGATCTACACTTTTTAAGCACATAAGTGTCTCTGGTTTGTTTTGTTCTTTTGCTGGACTTTTGTGAAAAAATAATTCTAACATTTGTGATCCCTTTAGAACTAATTTTTACTAGCCTTTTTTAAAAAATAGAAAGGAAGCAGTTTGGTTTTTAGGACTCTCCTAAGTCCTAACCTATCAACTAACCTAGCAGTTTTTTGCGTAATAATACAGGCATATAATCTTATAGATAAATGTACATGTAAAACATACTAACCATAAATTATTTGATTTGTCAAAATTGTATTGATTTGTCAATAAGAATAAACAACTGAACTTAAAACATGAATCTTAGGTTCTCTACTTTCTTATAAAGCTCGCATGTGATGCATACAATGGAAGAATGGCAAAGAAATCTCAAAGTCATTACTAATAAAATTGTTTCAAAAGCACACTATCTACCTGTAGAATATTAAATGAAAGAGGAGACAGATACTACAAGAAGCCTAAAGTTATTCCATTACATAATCAAGAATTTTAAAACCCTCTGGGTAGTGGATTTTTGACCAGTGAAAGTACCACTTGACAAGTCATTCATTACAATAGAATAGTATATTAATAGCCAATTAATCTTTCAAGGTGAGGGAATGAATGAATATGCCTTTAGACTTTACTTTGTGAAAACTGAAAGCAATTTAGAGGAATGTCAGATCTGGAAGCCATCTTTTACCTTTCTGGATTTCAGGCCTGCCACATTTTCTACTGTGGGAAATTGGGAGGGGTATTATACAGAGTGTGGGTATTATGTAGCCATAATAACATTCTTTCTCAGAAAGTCAAGGTCAACTGGCCCAGCAGCTGCAGTCAAGATAAACCCAAAAATTTAACAGGTTACTATGACAAGTCCAGCAGCCCAGATATGGTTTGCCAAAGCTTAAAATCATCTTATTTAATTAATTAATTACAATGAGAGAAGTTTGGCTATACTTTTACACACACACACACACACACACACACACACACACACACATACACATACATACATACATACATACACACACACACACACACACACGTGTGTGTATATTGTGTCACAACCTCTGGTATGCCTAAATATGGGAGGGAGCATACTGCTTCCCTTTTTTGTCTTTTGGCTCACCCTAGGAGCCATCCAGGCAGAAAGCCATTTTTTATGTTGCCTTTGTTACATTTGTGTTGTATTTGTGCTGATAACTAAATAAAGGGAGACTAGTATAGATCTATTTCAACCTATTTAGCTCTCATCAGCTAGCCCTACCCTTACTGGGAATCAAACCTGGACTGTATTACATATCAGGCAGTTTTATTAACCACTAAGCCACAGGCTCTCCTCCTTTATCAGCTAAGCCAGGGAAATAGGTACGTATTGTGTAACAACCCGTGGTATGCCCAAATATGCCCTTTTTCTGTCTTTCAGCTCACCCTAGCAGTGATATATATATATGCTGGTCTTGTTGTATTCTAGTCTTTTCCCAAGTAAGTTTGAGATTGTCTTGGCAACATTTTGGTGAGGTCTCACTCGCCATCTTCAGGCTGGGTTTTAGTCTTAAAGCATGGTCGGAGCTGCCATCTTTCTATAAATCTTGGTGGGGATGTATGGAGTGTTGGCTTTGTTTCAGTAAGTGGAATGATTGATTGTGTGGTTGTATCCTATTGGTAGATTGGTGCTAATTGGTGCTGGGTGTGTGTCCATTGTTGTTTCGTGTTGTAATGGCCTGGGTGGTGGGTGGAGCTCGTTTGTTGACTAGGGCTGGTTTCCAGATGTCTGGTAGGTGGGAGGTATCATCAAGTTTATTCATGTTGTGGTGGTGTTTCTCTATTTTGATAGCTTCCATAATCTCTTGTTGAAGTGTTCAGTTTTGGAGATTAATCTTGTTCCTTCAAAATTTGATTTCACGTCCTGTAGCTTTAAGGTGCTGGAAAAGGGAGGAGGTTTTTTCTTACTGCGTTATACACACACACACACACACACACACACACACACACACACACACACACACAATGTTTTCCTAGTGTAGGTATGCTGGTCTTGTTGTATTCTGAATATATTGAGATTAGGTTTTCAGGGAACATTCCATGTTTGCAATTTACAATAATTCAAAGGAAAGTAAAATCCCTGAATTCATCTGGCAAAACTCTGGGGGGCATTTTAAGTAAGGAGCCAGGTCATATTGAACAGCAGGTCTTGAAAATACAACAAAGCCAGACTTTAGGTCAATATCCATACTTGACTTATGTGCAGGTACATGCTGTCAGGCAAATAAACTTTGCATGAAATCCTTCAGTCCACTGATGTTAACAGTTTAATCGTCTGTCTATAGAAGCCACTCACAATTCATACCAGTTAATTTTGGGGTAAGGAAGAAAAAAGGATTATATTAGATACTCTTGGAAAGGACATATTATTAATACTCTGCGCCATAAGTCAGTAAATTTGTTAAAGTTTAATTCTCTTGCTGACTGCCTTTTGAGGTATTCTTTTCCTTTTCTGGAATCATTCTTTTCTTTTGCATTGTAGCAACTTTCCTTATAAAACTTTTAAAAGACTTGAATGAGAATCTGAATGTTTCACAGAAAAATATCAGTTATGTCATCTCTATCCATTAAACTTGGAAGTCTGCCTTATTCACTACCAACTGAAATGGGGGGGGATCACAAGCTGAGCTGCTGAGATAATTCATAAAATACAAATAACATTGCAAGATGACTTCAACTGTTTCAGTCAGATTCAATCAGATTCAAACAAGTTGCTATATCAGTCACAGAAATGTGGTGGGGGGAGAGAGAGAAATGGAAGGCCCTTATATGTATAATGAAAGTTTTCAACAGTTGTAGATACAGAGCTGTTTCTGCAAAATAGCAAGAAGTTTTCACATTGATTTCACATGTGCCAATCTCAGCCTTTCTCTTACTATCAGAAATGTAACTTTTAGTGTATGAAGTTTTAAAAAGGCTTTAGCTTACATTTGACTTTTTGCTCAGTTATAAATAGAAATGTTCTATCTCAATTACACTTTTAATCCTCTATTTTTCTCCTTTTATATCAGTATACTCAAAAGTGTGTGTAGTCAAGGCTATGGTTTTCCAAGTTGCAATGTATGGCTGTGAATGTTGGACCATAAGGAAGGCTGAACACCAAAGAATTTGCCTTTGAACTATGGTGCTTGAGAAGACTCCTGCCAGTTCCTTGGACTGCAAGGCGATCAAACCAATCAGTCCTAGAGGTGATGACTGCTCTTTAGAAGGCCAGATCCTGAATATGAAGGTCAAATACTTTGCCACCTAATAAGGACAGACTCATTGGAGAAGAGCCTAATGCTGGGAATCACTGAGGGCAAAAGAAGAAGGGGATGACAGAGAATGAGGTGGCTGGATGGACTCACTGAAGCAGTCGGTGTGAGCTTAAATGGACTCTGGGGGATGGTAGAGAACAGGAAGGCCTGGAGGAAAGTTGTCCATGGGGTCACGATGGGTCAGACATGATTTTGCGACTAACAAGTATTTGGTCTAACATATGAATTTGTTCATTGTACAGAAATGTCCTTTTGATTGATAAACAGTAGTCATTGTATTATCCTTGCTGAAAATGAACAAACAAATAAATACTGGTCTATTTTGACCATCTAAGTATTTATTGTGGTGTTAGAGATGCATATTTCATTTGTTCCAAGGTATTGCATTACTGTGATTGCAGACAACATTTAGGACAACATAACAAGGGAATTAATAGTTACACTGATGAGAAAACAGTACACTGATGTCAGCTTACATCATGTATATTAAATTACACACACACACACACACACACACACACACACACACTATATATATATATATATATATATATATATATATATATATATATATATATATATATATATATATATATATATATATATATATATATATATATATATATATATATATATAATTTAAAGATCCTCCTATCAGGATCTTATATTATTTTGGTCTTCTAAAAATGAGTCTTTTATGGATTTTAGTTTGGAACATTTTGAGTTACAAGTTCTATCAAAAATATGGAGAAAAAATTGGACAATCCAGACCAGCCTAAAACAATTCCCCTAGGAATGTTTGCATTCTCTTAGGCATAAGGACATTCAATTCAGTTTCCACAACCAAGAAAGTACTGCATTTTTCAGAGTATAAGATGCACCGGAGTATAAGACGCATTAAGATTTTGAAGAGGCAAATTAAAAAAAAAGTTTTTGCACTCTGCAGACCTCCCAAAACCAGCCCATTTGTTTTGTGAAAAAGGGGCCGTTTTTCATTAAAAAAAAGGCCTTTATGAGGCTTATAGAGTGTTTCTTGGGGGCTGGGGGGAAACAGGCTGCTTTACACTCATTTTAGCCATCTCCAGCCCCCAGGGGCACTCTGGAAGCCTCCTAAAGGCTATGCACAGCCATTTTTGAAAGGGAGTGGGGTTTCAGGAGGCTAAAATTGCTATATTCAATGTATTTTCAGCCTCTTTTTTGAGGGAAAAAGCTGTGTCTTATACTCTGAAAAATATGGTATACCTTATTGTATGCAATTTTCCCTAATTATACTTGGAGAGGACATTTTTTCTTTATGTACACATTTTTGAATTTGAATTTCTTTAATTTAAATTCAAGGTTGAAATTGAAATGGTAATTGTACTGCTGCTCAGGGACTCTAGTTGTAAGCCGCCCTGAGTCCCCCCAGGGGAAAGGGCGGCATATAAATAAACTTCTCACTGCCCAGTCTTCTTGGAGTCCCAAATAAAGTGAACTTGTTTGAATTTAAACTTAATTCTGGTGACTTCATGGATCCATCTATGGAATTTTTTGGCCATAGTACAAATGTCATTTATCATTTTCTTATTCCATTATTTTTTAAGTTCTCTTACATTTCCAGGATATTTTCTATTCAATTTTAACCAGTTTGTTTTTTAAGCATACCAAAAAGAAAAACAAGTTTTTGAATATGGGGAAAATCCCACTAACACAGGAAAGCTACCAAGTGTGACTTTTTGATTTTTAGTAGAAAGAGATTAAATGCAGTGTCTATACAATCAGGAATATTTTTAATAAATGCAAAAGTTTTCAAATTTTGTTTCTTTAATCTCTTTAAAATGTGCTTGTTATTTTGCAATACAGCTTCATAATATTTGCAGTGATAACAGGCTGCTTGTTTCAGATCAATATATTTGTGGAAGACAGTACAAAGGGAAAAAAACATTGATCAATGTTGCTGGGAAAGAAGTGGACATATAAGAAAAGAATTCATGTTTTCCGCTAAGTACAGTAAATCAGTCAGCTCAGGAGATGCTCAGAGCAAGTGACACATGTAGCAAATGACATAAACAAATCTCTGTTCCCTGTCTTGGAGTAAGGAACAATGTAAACACAACAAAGCACCATCAATAAATACTTATTTAATTGGATAACTATTTCAATATTTAACTTATATTTAACAATTTAACACAGCAATTGGGCAGTCAGAGAAATAAAATGCTAAAAGTTCTGTAAATATCTGGTTTTATGGGACCTGAATTCCTGCTGAAGATGTAAGAGTCAAAATTCATGAAACCTGGTAAATAATGCACATGGGGGAAATTATTCAAAGCAGTTTGAAAGGGCTTGTTATATTTTGTGATTATTTACTTTTACAAAATTTCACATGGAGAGTATCAAAATCCCAACACTATGAAGCCTGCCAAGAATTTATAAATGTTCAGTGATATGACATCTCTCCTGAAGCCTTCAATTTCTTTCCTGACAATATGCCCTTGATCTCTAGTTCTTCATTTGGATTTGCCAAATTGCTATTTAAAGTTGTACTCATCAGTAACTTCTTTTCCCACACTGCCATTCCTCTGCAGGACTGACATTCACCACAGTCAGAGTTGTCTTATTTGAGCTCTTTGTCTGGACACAGGAATGGGCAGCTTGATGGTAGAAAGAAGGAGAAGGGAATGCTTGATTATAAAAATTGGATTTAATGGCCTGATTTTAAAAAAAAACAGAAAGAAGATATATCAGAGAGACATCAAAAGGTATTATTTGATAGATGAGCTATTTAACTGGGAGGGAAAGGGAGATAATGGAATTCCAAACTCTGAATTGAAAGTGGCTTTGGATTTTGAAGATCAGTTTGAACTTGGGAGTTACAGTAGGTATGAGATTGTGCCTAGCATTGTGCCTACAATATCTGTCATACTATCTGTACTTCCTGATTAATTTCTTCTATGAGTTCTCAGAAAGGCCTGAATGACAATTACAGTCCTTGAACAGCAGAGAAAGAAGTTTCTTTCATCCCTTGCAGAGTCACTTCATGTGAGATGGGCAGCTATATAAATTTGATAAATAAGGAGCTCAGTTTTGATGCTTCTTTCAGCTTTCAGCAAGCAGCTGTTTCTTTTCTAAATCTTTTGCAGCAAGACAGCCACAGCACAACAATATGGGGAAAAGCTTACCAATTATAAAGCTTTCTGAAAGTTTGTTTTGCTAGGATGCCAATCTATCTCTTTTTCTGTGCAGAGGAGGGTGTGCTCACCTTTACCAATCTGATCTGTAGGGACTTGACACATTTATTATTCTGCAGCTGCAGAAGTGCTTTTTCCATGCCGTGACTGAATTTATTTGTCTTTCACTCCATATTGTACAGGCAGTTCAGTCATCTGTAGCATGTTGAACACAGAGACTTCACTTAGAATTTTCAAAGCCATATGTACCACATTTTCATTCTTATTAACTCTGATTCCTAGTTAATATCAGTTGTGAGCTATTTAATCTTCTTTTTAAAGCCTCTGTGGATCTTGCCAATAAATCTCTCTCTTGGAAAGGTCAGGGCAACATATCATTAAAAAAACATGTTCTCAACTACTGAGACTTCAAAAAGGTGAATCATCCATAGGTAGTTTATAGAAATAAGAAAAAGGGTTGTCCATCCAATTACAAGGGTTGGTGTTTCACCCTTCCATATGTAAACAGGTACTGCTAATACTTTAAATGGCAATGAAACACAGATATCCATTTAACCCTTATTAAACTTAATACTGAACTATTGCCCCAAGCACTATGATTTTGCCAAATATGGGAGAAATGGGGGGAATCTGCATTGTCCAGTAAGCATTATAATACCAGATGGCCATTGTCCATGAGTGACTGGAAAATTAAGACCAGCTCCTAGTCCTCAAAGTTTGCTCACTTTTCCTTTAAGCCACAGTTCCTCATGAGCCAACCAATATAAATGGTGGATGATTGTGTCATATCATCCACAGTTATAAAGGCAGGTTATTTAGAAATTGCATTAAAAGAGAAAGTTAACTTCCAACAAAGAAAGGTAATACTCTTTCTTCCAGAAAGTATACTGGCACTTTCAGATGACATAAATATTATATTCTGAACAAGTTCAATAGCAATGACTAAAATACATGGGATCAGAACACTCCCCTAGAAGTCTATAAAGGAGAAATGTCCTGACTCAGGTCTTTCATAATGAAAATCAAGAATCATTAATGAGATAGAAGCAGCCTGTAAATAATGTTCTAATTGGATAGCAAGGTCACTTACAGTACATTATAAATTAAGCTGTTTTGGCCATATCCCAACTCTCAATTTATGTCCATCAATGGACCAGTTTAGGTGGCCATAAATATGTAAAGGCTATCACCTTTCCTTTTCTTCAAGAATATTCCAAACAGCAGTCCAATGATCTTCCCTCTTTCTACGCATCTTTTTAATCTCCAAGGTTTTGGTCAAGCAAATAGAATAGCTAAATCAGATGGACATTTACTTACAAAGATATAATTGTGATTATAAATTGGACATTTAGTTTAGTTTTTTGAAAAGGAATCTCCTGAATTATCCCACTAATTTTTCTTCCTGTATTGTTGAGATACTTCCACTTTTCTTAAAATACGTAAGAACATTTTCTTAAGACAGATTTTGTTAAGTATTTCTGAGCCTTTGCCAATTAAATCAAGATCTGTCTGTCTGTTTATATAGGTATCAGCTATCTTGACATTTGGAATACTAAGATAGATAGATAGATAGATAGATAGATAGATAGATAGATAGATAGATAGATAGATAGATAGATGATGGATGGATGGATGGATGGATGGAAGGAAGGAAGGAAGGAAGGAAGGAAGGAAGGAAGGAAGGAAGGAAGGAAGGAATAAAGGGAGAATTTTGGGCACTAGGGCAATCAAATGGGAAGTTTGGAATATTGAGAGAGAATTATGGAGAAATCTATAGAAATCAGTGGGATATTTATTGACTATCCTACCAAAAAAAATCAGTTGAAGGTAATACATCGATAACATTTAACCACATTAAGAATAATCCATAAACTATAAATTATTCAAGTGTTAGCAGGAATGTAAATGGAAGGATATGATGCTTTTTATTGTGAACTTATGGAAAAAGTCATTCTGGCAGAAAATCTTCCAAGACATAAGTCATACAATTAAGCATAAAAGTAGAATGTGTTACAAAATTAGGAGAAATTGAGGAACAAATATTTGAGGAACATAATTCTAGCTAGTTAATAAAATATTATTATATTCTTAGTCTTAACCACCAAATCTGAAACAAATTACAGCAGAAACTTTTAGACAATGTAACAATTAAAAAATAACAGTCAAAGGTGTGTTCTATTACTACAGTTGAAAAAAAACCCATGGAATTACTATCTAATTGAATTGAGAATGACTTGGTAGTAACAAGACATACAGTTCTAAATATTTCAAATGTTGCAAATTTCAATTGGATGAAAAAAGTAAAAAACCACAATAAAACTTTCTCACTATCCTCTTGGTAACCATTCCACATGCCAGAATTATCTTCCTCAAATATTTGTAATAATCCCAATTTTTCCTAATTTTGTAACACGTTCTACTTTTATGCTTAATTATATGACTTATGTCCTGAAAGATTTTCTGCCAGAATGAAGCAACTTTTTTCACAAGTTCACCATAAAAAGCATCATATCCTTCCATTTACATTCCTTCTAACACTTGAATAATTCATAGATACTGTATACGGTTTATTCCAAATATATACTTGGCATTTTAGAGCAGGCCAGCAAGCCATCTCCAGGTTGAAGAAGACTGCAATAAGACATAACTATACTGATAGTGGCTATCTCACACAGTAAGATTCAGTTTGGCTTATGTAGTTAAGATGCTGGACTCAAAGAGGGGAGCTAAGTTATTTGTAGACACACACACACACACACACACACACACACACACACACTTACACACCAGTGGTGGAATTCAATTTTTTTTTACTATCAGTTCTGTGGTGTGGCTTGGTGGGCATGGCATGGCTTGATGGGCATGGTTGTTTGGTGGGTGTAGCAGGAGACGGATACTGTAGAATATTCATTCCCACCCCACTCCAGGGGATGGATACTGTAAAAACCCCACTTCCTCCAGATCAGCTGGGACTCGGGAAGCAAAGAATAGATGGGGTCGGGGCCAGTCAGAAATGGTATTTGCCAGTTCTCTGAACTACTCAAAATTTCTGCTACCAGTTCTCCAGAACTGGCCAGAACCTGCTGAATACCACCTCTTTTACACCAACACCAACCAGCTTCCCAATCCTATCTTGAAATATATCTTAGAATCTGGGGCTGTCCAATGCTTTTAAAGGTATAGGTTCCAGTAGATTAAAAATACAGCAAATAAATTATGGTGATTTTTTCCAATTATTTCCATCCTTGAATGAATTTTGATACCTACATCATTTATTTTGGTTTCCTATAACCCTTGGAACTCAAAATGCAAATTATAACAATACCAGATCAATAGATAATATCTGTCCAAATTTGTTGTTTTAGTCTCAGGGTATCAAAAAGTGTCTACTGTTTTTGCTGTTTGAAAGATAGTAATCAAATTATTTCATAATAATACCTGGGCCTAATTACTAGAATACCTTAATTATAGCAAGGTCTTCCATATCACTATCATTTAGTCCATGTCAGCATTTCTACATGAAAAAAGAGTTTGCAATTTCAACTTAAATAAATGATACCAAGGGTTGATGAAAAATAAGATTGCAAAGATAATTGATGTCAGATACTTCAGTCTTTTTCTTTTAGCTGCAGATAGCAATTACGTTTTGCAAGACTTATAAATCCATTGTAACTGCTGAAATAAACAAACATTAAATCAAAGAACCTGGAGCAATCCAATAAATGCTCCTTTAAGAAGGTTATTAAAAGCTGTTGTCTAACTCAGAACAATTCCGGTATTGTTCTTCATTCCTATTGTTATTTGCTACTTTTCAAAAGTTACATTATTAAATTATTTAAGACCATAAATCATGTCTGAGTTATAAATATCCACTGGAGACTAAAGATTTCTGGATGTTTTAATGCATTTTCAGTGGCTATTTTCCTGGAATAAAATGGAAGGAGCTAGCCTATTGTAGAAATTCAGCCATTACCTTAACATGCCAGATGAACTAGGCCATCATATAAGGTAATAACATGGTTTATTTTGGTGGGAAAGCATGACATATGAATACAGTAACTGATTTTTATTACCACAGATTTAGAGTGTTATATAAACCCAGACAATGAGTATTACCATTCCTGAGCCTGAAAGACATTTATCTTAATATTTTTTAAATACAGAACTACATGTGCATTCCAAGGAAGTTCCAAATTTATAGTCAATAGAGAGAACTTGGAGACCTGTGGCCATTTAAGAGGAAGGTTATTCAAGTTCCTTGCTTTTTACTTATTTGAAATGAAATGGAATATTTTTGAAATTGGATTAGAACTTTGCTACCACAAAGGAGAAATATTTCGTCCAAAAATTGGAATTCTATATTTCAGCCATGGTTTAATCTAAAATAGAATTCCATGAGTACAATAAGCAGCACAGTTGATGATAACCATGTCTTTGTTCCCCTGCAAAATTAAACTTTGGTTTACTTTTGAACTAATAATGTGTCATTCTACTCCTCATGAAGCACCAGTGTCCCTTCCATTAGTCTGGTTTGACAGTAGAACCACTGACTCTGAACCACTATGCTGTCCTAATCCATCATGCTATAATCACAAAATCTACCTATGAGTCAGTTAGGTAAAATACTCATTCAAAATTTTGGGGCTTTGATAAACTCTACCGTACTCTGCATACATGGATCCTATATGCATATGAGAAGAAGCTTTATTTTTAATATGTAGGTATTCATTTGTACATCTTAGAAAATCCACACATTTTACAAATATTAGGATCCAATATGGGTCAGTCACTGGGACCAGAGGTTTTGTTTTACAAGCTTTCAGACTCATGCTGGAGCCCATCTTCAGGGAACTTCTCTGTAACTTTCCTTGAAAATGGGCAGACTTTCCTTGAAAATGGCTCAACTTGAGTCCAAAAGCTCAGAAGACAAAACCTCTGGTCCCAATGACTGACCCAGATTGGATCCTGCAACATTATCCTGGGACACATATATTTGGCTTCATTCATAACAATATTAGGACTATACAAATCTTCAAAGAAGTTTCTGCTTCAAAAATATTTTAAGAATCACCCCTTCAAACATATCCTTATGTACCTTTCTCTACCCCACTTTCATTTAATTACTTTTGTTATCACATTACTCTGCTTTGACTTGTTCCTCAATTAGAAATGCTCTGAGAAGTCTTTCTGCATATGCCATAGGTTTCTTCTGGCCATGAAACTGCTAACTGAGATTGGAAGATAATATAACAAGAACCAATATTGTATCTTTGCCTTGATGTGGAGAAGAATTTTATGTCCAAGGTTCTTTGTCTTTATTGGATCAATACTTTTCACCGAAGAACATACAAAGTTTAGAATTTAGGTTCGTGACATCCTTTGATTCAGTGACAGAAAACTAATCTACTAGGCAATTTAAAATTGCCTTTCTACTTAGAATTGTTGTATTTACTTCTTTGTTATTTGGCATTGGTTTCTTAATTAGTATTGTTAGCTGGAGCACTTCTAATATTTTAAAATCTATTTTTGTTCAATTAAAGAATTTGCTTCAGAAATTGTTTCAAAGACTTTCAAACAAGTATTCATAGATGGAATATGGTATCCTTGCACTTAATGATTTGGGAAGTAGCCAAGGGGTATATATCAAGTGTACAAACATTTCTTCAGGACTTATAATATCTCTGGTGACTACTCTTCAATTGACTTTCAAGGAAAGATTGCAACTTATGAGAAATTATTCCTCTCATGGGATTCCCCCCCCCCCACCAAGACTGCTATTATTAAACTATTGGGATTCTTGCTCTTGATAAATTGTTGAAAAAATTATTCTTCCTGAGTAGAAATGTGGAAAAATGATTCCCAATGCCCACAATTTACAATTAGTATGTTGAATATTGTGGACTCAGATCTCAAAATTTCTTGAGAGAACTACATAGGTCCATCAGACTCAGCAAATGGCAGATACTGCAACTACAATCCATGTTTGTTCCCTAGCTGTGATAAATGTCACCTTCAGCAATTCATCCTGGGATTAAGACTATACATATTAACCAATATCCATGACTTGATCTGGAGCAGGGGTGGGTTTCAGCCAGTTCTCACCGGTATAGTGGAACTGTTTGTGAAACTTAGCGTACCTTTTGGAACCTGTTGGAATGTACCTGAATGCTCCCTCCCATCTGCCCCCCTCACTCGCTCCTCCCACCTATCCGTTCGCTGCTCGCTCACCCCACCCATCCGCACCATGCTTTCCCTGCCAGTCGCTCACTGATTGGCTGGCTCACTAATCACCCCGCCTCTGAGAGGCAGTGGTGGGGTGCTTTCTTGCACACCTTCTTTCTTTCTCCAAAGGCATGCAAGAAAGCCCCCACCCCACCATTACCCAGCAGGGAAGGGAGCCCCAGCCTCATCTCTGCCTTTGGGGATGTCCAGCCTCTCCCATCACTCAACTTTCCATTGGATGTTCTGCCAGCAGGGTGCCTCCCATTTTGCCTCCTAAGACAAGCTCGGGAGAGATGCACAAATGGCTGCAACTCAAGACTGCTGAGGAGAACGCTGGGCACCCGGGGGGTGCCCGCTGCTGCTGCTTCTGCTGCTCCTGGTAACCCAGGCTTCTTGGAGAGCATTATGTTGCAGAAACAACTGTGTTTTCCCTTGAAATTTGCTGTCCCAGCAAAATGAAGGGGAAATTCTCCGAGCGGCTTCTCAGGCCCTTAGCCTGGAGGGAGTGAGGACGGATGGGCACAGTTTGGTGCCTCCTGGTTCTCCTTAGATCATTGGGGGCCTCACACACCTACTTGCTCACGTGGCTGCATGTTTCCAATGGGAATGGGAAGCGTGGGGATTTTAATATAGTAGGGTGGGGGAGACTGGAGCAGGAGGTTCCCTGGTGGTTGCGACCACGGCTTGGGAAAAAATCAGCTGGAATCTTGAATGACAGCTGCGGGCAGAGACACAAGCAACAAAATGGGTCACCACGGGCATAAAAAGCTCCATCAGATCGCCTACCACGGTCTGGGAACAACCAACCAAATAAATAAAGTTGGCTTTGCTTCCTTGCATGGCAAGAGAGAAAGTTACCTAAGACGCAACTGGGTTTTGCCTTGAAACTTGCTGTTCTGGCAACCTGAAGGGGACATTCTCCCAGCAGCATCACAGGCAACTTTCACTTTTGCCGCACAAGGAAGTGAAGCCAAATTTGTTTATTTAACCATCCGCTCCAGTCTCCCCCAACCTACTACATTAAGATCCCTGTGCTTCCCATTTCCTCTGGAAGCATGCAGGCCATGCGAGCGAGCAGGCATATGAGGCCCCTTGATGATCTGAGGGGAGCTGGGAGGCCCAAACTGCATCCAGCCATTCTCACTCCCTCCTGGCTAAGTTTACTTTAGTTTAGTTTAGTTTAGTTTATTTGTCTTGTATGCCGCCCACTCCCAAAGGACTCCGGGCGGCTTACAATAAACAAGGGGAGGGGGATAAATAGACAAAACAACACTTTAAAATACGCAACATTCACATTTTTCGTGGGGCTGGATATTTCACAACCCCCCCGGCCTGCTGGAGCAGCCAGGACTTGGTGGCTTGCGGAAGGCCGGGAGGGTAATAAGGGTCCGGATCTCCACAGGGAGATCATTCCAGAGGGCTGGAGCTGCCACAGAGAAGGCTCTCCCCCGGGGAGTCACCAGCCGACATTGGCTGGCAGATGGAATCCGGAGGAGACCTAACCTGTGAGATCTAATGGGTCTATGGGAGGTAATCGGCAGGAGGCGGTCTCTCAGGTACCCAGGTCCGATAATAGCAGTGGACTTATATACCGCTTCATAGGCCTTTCAGGCCTCTCTAAGCGGTTTACAGAGAGTCAGCATATTGCCCCCAACAATCTGGGTCCTCATTTTACCCACCTCGGAAGGATGGAAGGCTGAGTCAACCCTGAGCCGGTGAGATTTGAACCGCTGACCTGCTGATCTAGCAGTAGCCTGCAGTGCTGCATTTAACCACTGCGCCACCTTGGCTCCGATGCCATGTAGGGCTTTATAGGTAACGACCAGCACCTTGAAGCGGGTCCGGAGACTAATGGGTAGCCAGTTCAGCTCGCGGAGGATAGGTGTGACGTGGGTGTATCTGGGTGCACCCACAATCGCTTGCGCGGCTGCGTTCTGGACTAACTGAAGTCTTCGAACACTCTTCAAGGGCAGCCCCATGTAGAGCATGTTACAATAATCCAGTCTTGAGGTCACAAGGGCGTGAATGACTGTCTGAAGGGCCTCCCGATCCAGGTAGGGTCGCAATTGGTGCACCAGGTGAACCTGGGCAAAGGTCCCCCTGGTCACAGCTGACAAATGGTGTTCTAAAGTCAGCTGGGGATCCAGGAGGACTTCCAAATTGCGGACACTCTCTGAGGGGCGTATAATTTCACCCCCAGCCTGAGAGATGGAATACTTGGCCAATCTTTGGGAGGGAACATCAGAAGCCACTCGGTCTTGTCTGGATTGTTTACTCCCATCCAGACCCTAACAGCCTCCAGGCACTGGCACATCACTTCTACTGCTTCGCTGAGTTGGCACGGGGCGGACAGATACAACTGCCTATCGTCCACGTATTGGTGGTACTTAATCTCGTGCTGGCTTATGATCTCACCCAGCGGCTTCATGTAGATGTTAAATAGGAGGGGGGGAGGACCAAACCCTGTGGCACCCCATAATTGAGGGGCCTTGGGGTCGACCTCTGCCCTCCGACCAACACCGACTGTGACCTGTCCGAGAGGTAGGAGGAGAACCACCGAAGGACGGTGCCTCCCACTCCCACCTCTCGCAACCATCGCAGAAGGATACCATGGTCGATGGTATCGAAGGCCGCTGAGAGGTCAAGGAGCACAAGGATAGAGGGGTGACCCCTATCCCTGGCTCGCCAGAGATCATCGATCAACGCGACCAAAGCAGTTTCCGTGCTGTAACCAGGGCTGAAACCCGACTGAAAGGGATCCAGATAATCGGTTTCATCCAAGGACCGTCGGAGTTAAGAGGCCACCACTTTCTCAACAACCTTCCCAACAAAGGGCAGGTTGGAGACTGGATGATAGTTGCTCAAAATGGCTGGGTCCAGAGATGGTTTCTTCAGGAGGGGTCTCACCACCGCATCCTTTAGGAGGTGTGGGAAAATTCCCTCCTGGAGAGAGGTGTTAACTATCGTCCAGCAACTTAATGCTCTCCAAGAAGCCTGCATTACTGGGAGCAGCGGAAGGAGCAGAAGTGGGTGCCACTGCCACCTCCGGTGTCCAGAATTCTCCTCAGGAGCCTTGAGTTGTGCCTGTTTGTGCGTCTCTCCCGAGCTTTTCTCGGGAGATGAAATGGCAGGCACCCCACTGGCAGAGCCTCCAGGTGAAAGGCGAATGAAGGTTGCAGTCATGGGAGACGCTGGCTGTCCCCAAAGCCAGCTCTTGAGGAAGGAAGCAGAGATGAGGCCCAGGATTTGCTTCCCTGCCTCCTTCCTCCAAGATCTGCAGGCGGCAGGGAAAACAAGGCTTCTTTGCCAGCTTCCCAGCTGGCAAAACAGATTTTTTCACCAACTGGAAGGTATGTGTGTGTGAGAGAGATGGTGGGAGAGAGAGAGAGAGAGAGAGAGAGAGAAAGAAAGAAAGAGAAAGAGAAAGAAGGAAAGAGAAAGTAAGTGGGGAGAGAGATAAGAAAGAAAGAAGGAACAAAGGAAGGAAGAAAAAGAAAGGAAGATAAGAAAGAAAGAGGGAGAGAGAGATATAAGAAGGAAGGAAGAAAGAAAGAAAGAAAGAAAGAAAGGAAGGAAGGAAGGAAGGAAGAGAAAGAAAGAGAGAGAGAAAGAAAGAAAGAAAGAAAGAAAGAAAGAAAGAAAGAAAGAAAGAAAGAAAGAAAGAAAGAAAGAAAGAAAGAAAGAAAGAAAGAAAAGTTATAATCACAATTGAACCCAAAATTTTGGTTGGTAAGCAAGGGCGTTTTTAAATGAGTTTTACCACATTTTACAAGTTGGCCACTCCCACATGATCACATGACTGCCAAGCCACACCCACAAAATAGGCCACACCTACAGAATAGGTTCTAAAAATTTGAAACCCACCACTGAGCTGGAGATATGCGTTTTCGTAGACAGGACTGATATTCCCGTGCAGATGGAATCCCTTTATTGAAATGAATGAAGGTCTAGTAATTTAGGATAATTCAACGAGACCTCCCACACTCATAAATAATTATAGTGTCGATGGAGTCTCATCTGTGAAAACTTATGGTCTAATAAATTTGTCTGCCTTTAAGGGATCACAGATTTTACTACATCAGCCTTACATGCTGATATTAAGAAAATGTGTATGCATTTATTATATACAATATGGACAAGTGATTTTAAAGTAGTAGTTTTATATGGTAAGAAAGTCATAGGGTTGCTATTGGAATTGAAATCCAACTTGCTGGAGCCTGAAAGACTCGCCAACATATCATAAATAATAATGTAGAAATATTTGAGCAAAATTATCCCAAATAAATTTTAATGCCATTAGCCTGGCTAACAGGATATGTGCATCTTATTTGCATAACCTTGAACACTGCTAAAAAGCCATCAAAAATAAAATGAAATGAAAACAGAGAGGTTAAAATTTGTTGTATTTATATGTGATATTATTACCATCTCAGTTATTATATTTGTTACATGTGATGCTGTTCTGAATAATCTTTTGTACCCTGTGATAGAATGTGTGGATGACCTTGGGAAATAAGGGGGAGAGGTGGTGTCTGGGAAGCATGAGACAAGAGAGGAAGGAACAGCCCCCCATACCCCCACCCCACCCCGTGACTCAACAGTCAGAGAAACAAACTTACTAATAAATCAAGTTAGAAGCAACAGTAGGTAGTTTGTACTTTCAGATTTGAAAGATCCTAACAATTTAGCCTTAAAGTAAAGTAGAATGAGTTCATCTAGTCATGTGTCCTGTCTGGTTTACCTGGGAGGGATAAGGATACCCATTAATGGCAACTTAAAATTTATTGTTAGTGATTTATTATCAGCTACAGCGAGCAGGGTATATAAAAAAGATCAGGTATATTGGGGATATGTGGCTATATTGTCTGTCTGTCTGTCTGTCTGTCTATCTCATTTGTGTGTGTGTGTGTGTGTGTGTGTGTGTGTGTGTGTGTGTGTGTGTGTGTGTTTGTAGATTTTCACGGGTGTAGGTATGCTGGTCTTGTATTCGGGTCTTTTCCCATGTAAAATTAATCTTAAGTAATGTTACATGGGAAAACACTAAGACCAGCATATATGTGTGTGTGTGTGTGTGTGTGTGTGTGTGTGTGTGTGTGTGTGTGTGTTAGTGTTAGTGTTAGTGTTAGTGTTAGTGTTAGTGTTAGTGTTATATATAAAATCGAAATATGTGGCTATATCTATGCTACTCACTCTTTGTAAATGACTGTTAATTTTTTATTATTCATTATACTATTCTTGTAGCATAATTTGTGCATGTGGAATAAATTATTAAAATAATTGATAATTTATCAATGATGTATTGTTGAGAATTTATAGAATAAATTTAAAATCTAGGGGAAACAAGTGCTTTTCTTTATGTTATTAAAATGCTTGTTACTTCTATATAATTGAAGTTGCAATAAGCATTTTGAATGCTCTAAAAGCAACTTGGATTTCACTGCAGCTTTTAGCTAGTGTATCTTTCAGGCAAAATATTCACCTCCTGAACCTGCTGAAATAAAGATCATTTAACACCCTGGAATTGCACCCTTCAGCACAGTGAACAAATGCACCACTTCCTCATTCTCTGAACATTTAAAAGAATGGGCACATTATTTATGACATAATATCCTCTTTATGTGATTTATTCACAAGAGAAACAATTACTCTTGTGTTCAAAGAACCTTTCTCTGGCCTAGGCTAAGCAGTGTTCAGCTTTATGTTTCTCACTACATTTATAATATCTACTTCTTCAGAAAGGTCTCTTGCAATGTGATTGCTAATGTATAAAAAGGCTCACTTTTATATCTCCACCCAAGTTGCACAGATGTGACTAATCTCTGTTGCCACTACAGAATCCTAAGTATCTATCAAAGCGACGATTCAGAAGCAGTTCTACCTTTTAGGCCCCTAACCAGATTTGGAAAAAAAATGCAGAAACTCTTTTATCTTCTCAGCTATGGTTATGGTAAGCACCGACCCTTTATTATTAAGGATAGTCCTTTATTTCAGAAAGTTTACTTAGATTTAATTTTCAAAAACTCACTTTGTTCTTTATTTTGATCATTTAACTTTTGCCATACAAATGAAATTACTTAATGCACAGGCTTTCCCATTCATGTCAAAACATAGAAGAGGAATAACCTTATCTCTCTATATAAAAGCCAAATACCATTCACTTATCACAAAATCTCCAGGATTGTAAAGCCTACATACTTGAAATTTGGCACGTATGTTCTTCTTGGCTTCTAGGTGTTTGCTAAGAGAGGATTTTTGAAAATGACCATCAGATCATCAGTATTATTTATACAGTATTATATTAACATGTGTCAATGTTAAGGAATTAGACATTCTACTCCCCCTACCCTCCAGAAAAGAACTCTGTTCCAACTGCCAGTTGCCTTATATTAACATGCTATGATGCTAAGGAGTTAAACCTTCTACATTAATTTTCAAGCTTTAAGTGCCAATTTATCAAGCCTGATCACATAGTTTCGTAGCATGGGTATCCAGCTAGTAGCATGGGTATCCAGCTAGTAGTTTAAATATAGTTTAAAATAAATTTACATATATTATTTAGTTTTAATTACTTTTTTTAGAATACACATTTTTGCAAAGTTTTTATTGATTTTGTTGTTCAATGTCTTTTCTGTACATAAACAATTACCGTATTTTTTGGAGTATAAGACACACCTTTTCCCTCAAAAAAGAGGCTGAAAATCTGGGTGTGTCCTATACACTGAATAAAGCATTTTTACTTCCTGAAACCCCACACACTTCACCAAAATGGCCTTGCATAGCCTTTAAGAGGCTTTCAGAGTGCTCCTGGGCGCTGGGGAGGGCAGAAATGAGCAAAAAACAGGGCATTTTTTTGCTCAATTTTGTCCCCCAGCTTCCAGGAGCACAAGTTTCCTAAAGGCTATTCATGCTTTTTTGAAAAAAATCGGTCCGTTTTTGTGAAAAACTGGCTGTTTGGGGGAGGTCTGCACAGTGCAAAAACTTTTTTTTTTAATTTGCCTCTTCAAAATCTTGGTGCGTCTTATACTCCAAAAATATGGTAAACGTTTTTATACTTATGAATCTCTTTGAGATTTCCCCCCTTTTCAAGTTTGTGCTCACCATAATTAGAGGCTCTGCACCCCAAGATATGACTTGTCCTATTATCATTAGCTTTCAGGAAGGGTTTGCAGATCTGGTTAATTCCTTGGGCATTGAAGCCATCAAATTAGATCAGTTTTTCCTGCAAGGTGTATTATATGTATTGGTATACTTTGACTGTGTGTCTGATTGTTGTAATTTTTTTATTACTGTATTTTATGGAGTATAAGATGTACCAGAGTATAAGACGCACCAAGGTTTTGATGAGGCAAATGTTAAAAAAGTTTTTGTACTTTGCAAACCTACCAAAAACGCCCCATTTTTCGTGAAAACAGGCCCATTTTTTTCCAAAAAAGGGCATGAAGAGCCTTTAGGGGACTTTAGAGTGCTTCTGGGGGGGTGGATGGGCCAAAAATGAGCAAAAAACAGCCAGTTTTTCACAAAAACGGGCCCATTTTCTGTCAAAAAAAGAGGACATGGATAGCCTTTAGGAGCCTTATAGAGTGCTCCTAGGGGCTGGGGAGGGCAAAATTGAGCAAAAAGTGGCCCATTTTTTTGCTCATTCCTGCCCTCCCCAGCCCCTATGAGCTCTCTGAAAGCCTCTTGAAAACTATATCGGCCATTTTGGTGAAGGGGCAGGGTTTCGGGAGGCAAAATATGCTGTATTCAGTGAATAAGACACACCCAGTTTTTCAGCCTGGGAAAAAGGTGTGACTTATACTCTAAAAAATATGGAACTTCTTTATTGTGTATATTATGGTTCTCTTTAGATTAAATTGTGTGGTCACATAAAACAATCATTTCTAGAAATAGCATTCCCTTGTGCCTTCAAGATGTCATTATTCCCAGGTTTCACCTCTTCACTTGAATCCTATTAAATTTCCTTAATATTTTTTTTTCCAATAGACTCACTGGCTTTAAAGAATTCAGAGAGAATTGCAAGAGTCTATGGATATTTGTTTTCTTTTGCTGCTTCTTTGTAAAAAAGAAAGAGAAGAAGAGGAGGAGGAAGTGGAGGAGGAGGAGGAAGAAGAAGAAATAAAAAAGATAATTATAGTATATAAACATATTGCAGTACAATACAATTCAGTGCAAACATTAGGAACACTATACATTGATAGGGATGTACAAATTAAATTTATTTACAAACTTTCCTTATTTAACCAGCAATGAGGAATCTAATAGTGAAAGAATGGAGAAGGAACATACTCTGTAAAATACAATACTTTTAAGGAACTTCAGATATTTGATTATTTTATTGATACTAATGGTTTATTGGTGATTGCAAAACTTTCATATCTTCTTCACCACCCTTAGCAGATCTTTCTTACAAATTTCTCCATGCATAAGAGAATATATATTTAGAATTGTATACCTAGACACACAGACACACACTTAAATGTAGGCTTGATGAGATATGTGTTGATTTTCAAATATCAATTCTTAAGATAGTAATTAATGTATATTAAAATAAAATTATGAATAGGGTTACATGAACCATGGATTCATACATTAATATATCATTAATAAAATTTATATAATAAAGGAAAAAAATAATAGTATTGAGCAGTTACAAGGTTCATTGCAAAACATAATAAGACGATACGCATATTTTAATCTACTTTTATTGATGAAAATGAATTAATACATGCTATAAAAGAATGCTATGCTATGCTATTGATATCCTAGGGTTGTCCAGGGTTCTCTCTCTCTCTCCCTCTCCCTCCCTCTCTCTCTCCCTCTCTCTCTCCCTCCCTCCCTTCCCCTTCCTGTCTCTCTCTCTTTTTATCCTGCGTGTGTGAGAGACAGACTGTGCCTGTGCAAGGCAATCCTGATTAGGACTTCTACTCAAAACTTGGGTACCATAGGTGGGTGGGTGGGTGGGTGGCTCTGAGCATTCACCTGCTCTGTGCATAAAATTTAAATCTCTCTGCATTAAGTATACATTTCAAATAACTAAGACAGATCAATTGAAATTTTACTGAAAACTATATCCAAGGCAGACATGAAACTATTATCTCAAAGGCCTCTGAGAATACTGTTTGGCATATGATTGATAGAATTCATAATTTTCTTGATATAATTCTTATCTCATTTTATCTATTAGAGATAATATTCTTCATAATGAATAAAACTATTTATTTACTAAAATAAATTAAAAACCTTTCACAGATAGAAAGAAGCAAAATAAAGACTTTTAAAATACATACTTAATCATCATGTTTCTTTTGATATAGGCTATTTGAGTAATACTTTGCTATTTTTATATTTTAATTGTTATCATGGAATTTTAATTGTTATCGTAGAATGTGGATAGAAAAGGCTGTATCATTACACATAGACATTTTCATGCATTTTAATGCATTTCTGTCTCTCCCATCCCATCAAAATCAACAAAAATATATTTTAATTTCAGTGCACATTGGCATCTAAGAATATTCAGTGTCTGGAAGAAAGAAATATTTAGGGGTGGCTGTAACAAAATGTGAAGTAATACTTTGAGTTATATTGCACTATTTTTTTGGGGGGGGTGTTAATAGAGTTTTCCCATAGCTGATTGAATAAAGCAGGCTTGCCTGAGATTAGTTGCTTGCAAATAAAAGCAAAGTAAAAATAAATAAAAACATTTGTAGCAAGGGAATTAACACAAAGTGCATTTAAGGTGTCCTTGCTAGAATTATATGGATAAGAATTTGTTCGCTCCCTTCCAGATTCATTTTTAAAGTCAAAGAGTTGATATTTTCACGTACTTAACATAAACTATCTGAGTCAGATTGATTATATATACCCCAAACTGTGAACAATGTAATTCTTGTGCGGTTAGAGAGTTAAACTTGCATTTGGGACAGTTATTCTATGCATGTAATGTAAACAGTGATAAACAAATTTTGGGCGTTATGTCCAAAGTATAACGTGATATTCCTTAAGTGAAAAATGTGGAAAAAGTCTGCTCTTTCGTGGATCTTTGTGTAGCTTTCCTTCTAGAAAACCTACTAACACATAGCACAGGAAACAGATGCTAGATCTATAGTCACATTAAAATAAGATAGTGATCTGTCTTGTCAGTGATCTGTTAGAAGGCACTTTTTGATGGAGTTAAAGCAAGCTCTGTTTGATATAGGTAATCCTTAACTTACAACTGGTTGTTTTATAACTATTCAAAGTTATGACAGACTTCTTATGACCTTTCCCTGAAGCTATGACCATCACACCTTACAGTCACATGATTTTATTTTGTGCAGTTGGCAAGCAGTTTGCATTTAGGAACAGTTCCAGCATTCCAAATTCACCTCAATTTGTGACAATTTTTTTGCCATTTACTGTTGGAAAACTGCAAAGAGCACCCTCTGTATATGCTGCATTCACTTAACAACCATGGTGAGTTTCTTTACAACCATAGTAAAAGCAATCATAAAATCAAGTCCAGTCAGGTGGTGACTTGATTTACGACCACAGCAAATTATAATCTAAATTCTGGACTCCACTGTGGTCATAAATCAGATACTATCTGTGACCTTTCTCTCTTTCTGATATTCATGTCCAGTCTTGCTTCTTATTTTCTTTTTATCTTTTTCTATCCTTTTTTTCAGAGCCAGGACCTCATTCTTCCAAGGGGGGCGGGGGGTAAGGGTTATCTGTTTCAGAGGTGGTATTCAGCAGGTTCTGATCAGTTCTGGAGAACTGATAGCAGAAATTTTGAGTAGTTCTGGAGAACCAGTAAATACCACCTCTGACTGGCCCTACCCCCATCTATTCTCTGCCTCCCGAGTCCCAGCTGATTGGGAGGAAATGGGGATTTTGCAGTAACATTGCCATGGAGAGGGGAGGAAATTTGAATCCTACTACTGACTTGTTTGCTTGCTAAAGATGTCAGAAATTGAGACAGAATGAAATAGAGGAAGGTGGTGTGAGATTCCAAGTGAAAGTTGTTCACTGCTAACCTACCTGATTAAAGGATTTTTTTTCTAGCAAACAAAGTTGTAGTGCAGGAAATATTCCATACCAGAGAAGTGTTCCACTCCTTCAGAATTCAGTATTCATCTTCAGATCCAAAAGTTTCAACAACTTTGTCTCCCTTTTTTCTATACTATGTCTATTTACTAAAATATTAAAAATATGTATTATAAAGGCAAATATTGGAATGAGAAAAAAGAAACAAGGAAATACAAAGAAGGACTGCTAAATTTAAGTTAATAAAGAAAACCATGTCTAAAAAAATTTAAAAACAAATTGCATTCTTTTTCCATTTATATCCTTTCCAAAATATTAAAATGTTCATTAATATTCATTAAATGTTATTAGTTTCAGAGACATAAAAAGCAAAAAATGTTGTCAGTTCAGTGGTTCGAATCTCTAGTATAGGTCTCCTGTGTTAGATTCAGGGTTGGACTCAGACAGGGTTGGGCCAGATGACCTCTAAGGTTCCTTCCAACTCTATTACTGTTTACCAATTTACTATATACTTGTGTAGATGCTGTTCTTGCTTAATTAGTCAGATTTCTGTTGTTTTGCCATTGTAGCATGTTTAAGGTGACCAGATTTTAACATTGGCAAAGCGGGACACCATTGACCGGGGGGAGGGGGTTCTTGATTAAAAATTTGGTCTATATAAAGCAACAAAAATTTTCATAGAACACAAAAATATTCTCCTGCCTCCAGTGCTTAATCTTTATTTACAGCAGAGATGACTCTTTCCCTCCAAAATTGCATTCGGGCAAGTAAACTTCAGAAGGGGTCTTCTTTGCTGTCCCTCTCGATGCGCTGCCTTCTTCTTCCAGGTTCGATCAGCAAATTCAGTCAGCGGAGCTGCACCTCTTCCCCCACCCAAACCTTCCCATTCTCTAGCTTGTTGTGTATTCTTTCCAAAAATCGCAACTTCTTAAAAACGCCACGGGATGCGAGACAAATTGTTAAAAATCGGGACTGTCCCACCAAAAGCGGGATGTCTGGTCACCTTGAGCATGTTCTCTGATTTTAGTCATTTGGCTAATATTGGAGGCCAAGTAATCTCTTTTTGATGTTGTGCTAAGTTTATTCCTGCTGCGGTCAACATATATTTTAGTAAATTGTTATTTTTTATGGTTTCTGGGATTATGAATAAATAAACACCAGTGAAAGGTTTATCCCTTTCTTGTAAGGATAAAAGCTGCAGCTGAAGGCAGCTGAAAGGGTCATGTTGAAAGGGCATCATAAAAAAGGGGCAGAATAATAACATACCATAGATATGAGATATCTCATATCTAAAAATCTCTATTTCTTTTGTTTCTCTAAGGCAAAGATGGATGATAGTACCACATGTAATCATAAATGTATAGAGACTAATTCTGGTATTGACACTTGGGCTATTTTTCCAGGCCTGGGTGTTCTTGAGAATCTACTTTTGAACGATTGACATGGCATGTCTTTGATTTCATTGATTACAACAAAAAACAAAATATTATGTTCTATCATAATATATACAACAGTAATAGTAGTATAAAAGCATATTCACTGTGATCTGTACAATCATTATTCCCAACATATAGTAATAATTATTACTAATAAAACATTGAGTACATTTTTTGAGTATTTCAGTGTATTTGAATGAGGAAAGTGTGTTTTATCTGAAAAGAAGAAATTAAAAAGAGAAAAAGTGTAGGTGGGAGGAGAAAAATCAACAGCCAAATATGGAGAGGGGGGCATTTTTTTAAATGGAAAGAAAAGTGGAAGAAAAATCTATAATATATAGGAATCTTGGCTGGAAAAAAAAGCAGATGTTGGTTCTTTAAGGCAAGATTAAAGACTGACCCCACATTTTAATGGATGTGTTGCATGAACAAAATCTGAATAGCAAGTTTTATTGCAAGGATTGGTTGAGGGTTAAATTTGGTCAGCAGATTTAATTTTGCTAAATGGATTTCTATCAAGTTTGAGATCAGTACTGCAGACATCTAATTTTGATAGTCTGTTCCCAGGATCAGAAGAAAGCCAATTCCTGGGAGTCAATTTAAGAACCAATTTCCAGGATAGGTTAATGGTTAGATTTGGTTTGCGGGTCATAAACTCATTTTCTATCAAACTTGCAATCAGAACTGCAAACACCTGAAATTCAAAACCTGTTTTTATATCCTAGTGCAACACATTTACCCATTTTTATTGCTTCATCATTCTGAACTGATAATAAATCACCAAGTTCAATATTTCTTTCAATATCTCTTACTTTTTAAGCTATACAAAATCCACTTAAATTCTATAAAGACAAATCTTTTGTGGGATTTTGTGGTAAAATGATTATCTAACAAATGGCTAGCATTTACTTGTTATTTCAGTTTGTATTTCAAGATGAGATAGTGTCAAATAATCTACTTTATGATCTGTTTTCTATCTGAGAATACCACCACACATTTAGTCAGAAAATGTACTGAAATTTCCAGAAAATAAATTACAAAGCTACTTTTAAGAATTACTTTAAAACATCTGTCCTAATATTTAAGAATTATGGCATGTCTTTTTAGGTATCCTCTAATTCCAGCCTGATTATTTGTGCCTTGAGGGAGAAATCTGGTTGATGTGTTTGTGTTTTTGATTGTCCACAGTATTTTCAGAAATGTTTTTTTTTCCATTCAACACTCTGGAAATGGAAAAGTCTTTACTTTCTTAATTTTGTTCTCAATTCATGCATTGTCCTTGAAGTGACTTATGTCAATGAAATAATTTACAAACCTCCTGATGAGATGTTCAGACTGCATTATAGAGATTTAAAAGCATGGTTATATGCTTTTGGCAAGAAAAGCCAAAAGTATAAATACAGATTATGCAAAACCTGGTTCAAAAACAGTAACTGTGAGAGGGAACTTGGAATCCTAGTGGGCAATCACTTAAACATGAGATAGCAGAGTACAGCAGCAGCAAAAAATAATAATTAAACCCTTGGTTATATAAACAAAGGTATAGAATCAAAATCATGTGAACTATTAGTAGCATTTTATAAATCCTTAGTAAGACCACACCTAGAATACTGCAGCCAATTTTGGTCATCACATTACAAAAAAAGTTGTTGAGACTTTGGAAAAAGTGCAAAGAAGAGCAACTAGGATGATTAAGGGCCTAATTAAGAATAGTTGCAGGAAATGGGTATGGCCAGTTTAGAGAAAAGAAAGACTAGGAGTGAGATGATAGCAGTATTTGAAGGGTTGCCACAAAGAAGAGGGGGTTAACTTATTTTCCAAAGCACCAGAAGACAAGAAAATATAGAATACATGGAAAAAATCAAGAAGGGAAGCAACCTGGAATTAGGAGAAACTTCTTAACATGAGGATAATTAACCATTGGAACAGCTTGCCTTCAGGAGTTGTGGGTGGTTCATCACTGGAGGTTTTTAAGAAGAGACTGGACAACCACTTGACTGAAATGGTATAGGGTCTCCTGCTTGAGCAAGGGGTTAAACTAGAAGATCTCCAAGGTCCCTTCCAGCTCTATTCTGATGGGATTGAATTGAATCTGATTGATTCAATCAGTGTTAAAAGTCTCTCAGTATTAACAAGAAATTCTAAATATAACCAGTTATGATTTTCCATTAGTTTATTTTTTAAAGTAATTTATTGCAGGCAAAAGATAATAGATCAGAATCATGCTGTCAGCCTCTTTTTCACTTGCTTGCTTTTGGCTGCCATGGCAACGGGGGGAGGACACGGTATTTAGGATGCGAATAATTGGTACAGGAGCATTAGTCAAAAAGGAAGTTTTATTCTCACCATCGTCTGCGCATGCTGATGGCCGATGTTTGGACCTGGTCAAGGCCAACCATCCTGCATACCAACCTGATGATGCTTCTTGGAGATGCAACCCACATAAGGGTCAACATGTCCAGCTGCCTACTATCCATGGCAGAACACAGGCTTCCGATAAAAGACTCAACTATAATACAGGGTATGCCAAACACCTAGAATTTTTGCAGCCCTAGAAGGGGCATTTAAAACCACCAAACCCACAACAGAAGTCCAAGAAAACATTAGACAAAGCATCATTCAACAGATAAGAGGAACACAGGAACAGAATCAAATTTATTTATTTGTTTGTTTGTTTGTTTGTTTTAATTTGTCAACAAGTACAAGGAAACAAGTAGGAAAACAAATTAAAATGGCACAAATAAATGGATAAAAATAAGCAAAACATAGCTATAAACACATAAAAAGAGTACATGTAAGTAGGACAGTAGGACAGGAATGGTAGGCATTCTGGGGCACTTATGCATGCCCCCTTAGGGACCTCTTAAGAAATGCAGAAGGTCCACGGTAGACAGCTTAAGGTAAAAGGTATGGGGGTTAGAGGAAATAACTACAGGATTGGGTAGGGTGTTCCACACATTTGCTACTCTAGTGCTGAAATCGTTTTTCCTACAATCAAGATTAGAATGGATTACATTTCATTTGTATCTATTGATAGCCCTTGTATTATTGCAGTTGAAGTAAAACATGTCATTAACAGGTAGGACGTTATGGCAGATTAGCTTGTGCACTAAGCTCAGGTCAGAATGTAGACAGCACAGTTCAAGGTTACCCAGGCCTAAAATTTCAAGCCTGATGGTATAGAGAATTTTATTTTGAGCAGAGGAGTTGAGTACTCTTCTTGTAAAATACCTCTGGACCCTCTATAATGTTTTAATGTCCAAAATGCAGTGTGGGTTCCAGGCAAATGAGTAGTATTGTAGGTCTGGTAAAGATTTTGTATGCACTAGTTAGCAGCATAGTGTTACCAGAGAGAAAACTATGTAAAATAGTAAAATACTTACAACAGAAGACACAACAGCCCTCAAGAACCTAAAACCAGACCATTATCACCCTACCTGCAAACAAAGGCCAAACCATAGTGATTATGGACACATCACAATACTAATAAAAAGCAAAAGAAATACTGGAGAACAAACAAACCTACATCACTGTGAACACCAATAGAATACCAAAACTGGACAACCAAATCAAGAGAACCTTCAGTGACTTCACTAAGAAAGGCCAAATTACCAAAGAGTAATTATAAATGAGGATGAAATCATGAAATCAATGTCAGTGTGTGCTGACATTACTACTGAAGGTAAGTTGATTTCACCCCTGGTTTATCACCATTTCTAGCCATGCAGAACAATATAAGCTTGAAGAATGGAAAAGAAACAAGAATTATATAGCACTTCAGATTGCACTTCTAAAGATTTTTGGAATCTGTGTAAGTATACACACAGCCTATAGCTGCAACATCTTAAAGCAATTGTATCTTTTTCCTGAAATGTGAAAAGGGGACTGCCCCCAGATGCTAGGTTTGCACTTCCAGTTCTGGGAGGTACTTCTGAGCAGAGTAAACATAAATCACAGCACAGCACAGCCTAAAAGAGACAGAGGTTTAGTCAAAGAATGGCTAAATGATCTCCTCCTCAGATGCCACAATCAGTCATATTCAGTGTGCATTTCAATAAATTAAGCTTATGATATGACTACTTTGAAAACTATACAACAGAGGCTTTTTTTTAAATTTGGCAACTATTATCAATGATTTTCAGACTTCTTTTATTCTAGTAACTGTAATTATGGAAAAAACAAGCAATGAAAAGGATGCCAGCACATATTTTCTGCATCACATCCTTTTTATACCCTTCATTTTTTTTATTTATGCAGCATACTGGCAGTGCCTGACACCTTCCAATTGCTGCAGGCAACCACAAAATGTCACTGGCAAGTGAACTTTTTCCTTTAACTAAGCAGGCTTAAGTGTGAAGTCAGTTGGCACTCACCTAAAATAACTCAACCTAGATGGGAATGTAAAGATTTTGTCACGCAAAGTAAACTTGTTCACCTTACAAAGTTCAGCTTCTCTGACCCCTAGCTCGACTAAATTTCTCATATACAAACTGATCCAAACTTGCAGCAGTTTTTTGTCTATGGGCCTCATCTAAAAATGAAATACCTGAATTCAAGGGATTTTGTTTTATCCCACAGTGAAGAATTAGGCAGATATTTTTAAGGATTCTTGAAGTCTACATCCATGTGAAGCTTATGATGAGCAATATTTAACAGATAAAGTTGATATCTTTTTTTAAAAGCTCTTGGTTTTTATAATGAACATGTGGATATTTTCAAAGATAAGATTCAACAGTCCCTGGAAGCCTTAAGCTCCTTTTAGCTTCTATCCATCTCTTTTAGTTTCCCATAAGGACATAGAACACTGCTATAGTAATGGTCTATGGATATTTGGTAGGGAAATGTTCTCCTCCATTGAAAATTACTGTATCTTTTTCCATCCCACACCCGTCATTACCATCATGATGTAGCATCATTTATATCTACATTCAGAAAAAAGTAATCAATTTTATTTTGTTTTCCTTCAGAAGCTTCCATATTTGAATTCATTTCTGGAGAATGTATCTAATTATCTTACATATTCAACAGATACATGCATTTTGCAGATGCTAACATATACATAGAGAAGGGGATAACTGTCATTCTCCCCTTTCCTCAAATAGAACATTTTTGCCAAAATATTTATTAGAATGATTATTAGACATGACATTGGAGCCTTTCCAATTGAATCCAGGAGGCAAAGAAAATTACATATCCTATTATTTCATCATTTTCTGTAAAGGGAAACTTCTGTTTGAAATAGTCTGCAATTTACACAGACATGCACATTTTAGACTTTTCCCATTAATTTATCCAATCTGTACATCTAAATAAATAACCAGAAAAGAACACACATGAAAATATGAAAATTAAAAGAGAGATGCATAGAATGACAAAGGAAAATTAAAAGGAAATTTCTGAGCAAAATTTAGATAATTTCATGCTTATTTTTGTATACTAGAGAAAATAAAATATTAATCAGTTCATTTTAATGACCAACAATCCAAGATTATTAATTCCAATTGCCAATATAGATTCATAGTTTATTTTTGATACTAAATATAAGTTTATGTCATCACTGTAAACACATCTGCTAAAAGTTATGATTTCACTTGGTTGCCTTCTTTCACTTGATATGGCTTAGTGTTTGTTTGTTTGTTTGTACTTTTCCTTACCCATTTTTGTTATCAACAAAACATGAAATATTTTATCATATGTAATTTGCTTTCAATATAACCAGTATCACCATTGGTTGTAGACTAGTATAAGATGTAATTCAATAATAAAAATAAAAATAAAACAAATTTTCTTCTGCTTGAGGCATCACTTTACTTAAATTGCATTTCTTTCCCATGAGTGACTGAAGAGTGAAATAAAGCCCAGAAGCTTCACTTTGCTTATAGGAAAAATGTGATTATATAAAATGTGTCCAATGCTAGAAGCTGAGAATGGTACATTGCAAGTTTCTTGGGTAATTTGGGAATATCTGATGGTAGGAAGAAAAATAAAGGTTTTGGACAACTAATCCATACCATCCCTTTCAGAATAAAATAACAGCTGGCCTAGGCAGTTAGAAAATATGGAATTACTGACGCATGCTTTTGAGGAGTGAATTTTTCCCAATGTACAGTAAGTTACAATATAATTAATAGTATAATTTCTTTTGTTCTCTCTAGGGTATACACAGTCAAGGTAAAAAAGAAACCAAGATGGAAGCTTTGGTTGCATGGTCAAAGCAACCATATTAACATTTTGACCTCTCCATGGGTGGCCTGACTCAGGCTATCCAGATTGACTAAAGGTCAAAAAACCCTTAAAGAACAGGGAGTATACTGATATGCTGTACTGGTGAGCAAGGCAGCATCACCAAGACATCTGTTATGACTTGTTTTTAGAACTATTGTACTTTGGTCTTCAGCAACCTACCAAACATCAGATGGATGGATGGATGGACAGATGAATTGAATATCAAGTTGGTGACAAGTGTTAGGACCCACATGGATAAATTTTCTCATGATGATCTGTCCTTACTGATCTTTCTTTCAACAGTGGACCCATTGCCACTATAACTGAGTCCAAGCACCTTGTGGCTTAATGGCCTTTTCTTTCCTTCCATCTTTCCTAACAGTAGATCCTCCTTCAGAGAGTAAGGTCTTAACTTAATGTGTCTAAAGTAGGATAATTTGATCCTGATTGTTTGTTCCTCTGAGGAGAATTTTTGATTGATAAAAAAAATGTTATTCCACTGAAAAGGAAGCTCCTCAACACAATAGCTTAAGCTACATTAAAGCTATATTAACCCTTGTAAATTTGAACGTCTTAATTGTAAGTCTGAAAGTACAATTCTTCCACTTGCCCTGTACAGCTGAAGAAACTAAAGTGGGGAATTTTTTAATCTCTTGCCCCATTACTAAGAGGAACACCATTGACCGGCCGGGGGGGGAGGGGTTCTTGATTAAAATTTTAAAAAATCAGAACTTTTTAAAAATGCCGCGGGATATGGGACAAATTGTTCAAAAGCAGGACTGTCCCACCAAAAGCGGGATGTCTGGTCACCTTAGTTTAGAGGAGACTGCTGAGGAATTTAAGATAAGGCAATATAAGTTGCTCAATCTACTTGCAACCCATCTTCAGATCATTAATTTTGTGGTTATTTATAACTGCCCTGTTATAGCCTCGTAAGTCCTCGGACTTATGAATGACAGCTCGGCAGCAGCCAGGTGCGTCTTAGCCAATCAGGCGCGCCTGCGAGTTGCCGGGCTATCATACGCGAGGCTATTGGCTCATCCGTCTGACAGCTCCATATAAAAAGCTGTCAGACGGAGGAGAGGTGCCGGTCTACCATCTGTATTCGTTCTTGCCTGTAATAAAGAGTTGGTTAAGGTTACCTCAGACACCTCTGCTTTTTTCCTTCCGCCGATCTAACATGCCCTACTCATTGATTTTAAAATATTACTACAGTATGTTGTGTTTCATCACTGGATACACTGTTGGCCGCCTAAGTGAAAGTTTAATTCTTAAAAGGACATTGCAGTTCTCCAGATCTTCCTTCACTTTTTTTCCACAACTGCCACATTCATCCAATAGTGGTCTATATCAGGGGTCACCAACCATTGATCTGTGGACCAGCACTGGTCCACAGCATGCCAGCAACCAGTCCGCGCAAACAAGCAAGCCCCTTCCACGGCACGTGGGCAGCACACAAAACCACATACCCTCTGGGCCACAGAAATATCTTTCTCCATGTAACTGGTCCCTGGTACCCAAAAGATTGAGGGCCACTGCAATGGTGCAATTCAGCCAGCTCTATCCGGTTTGGACAAACTGGTAGTGGTGGTGGCAGGACGCTCCATCCACCCTCCCAGACATCATCACATCCCATTTTTGTCACTCTGCGCAAGTGTGGAAGGTCCTGCACATGCATAGAGGTGGCATGTGGGCTCACATTTGTGACCCGGTAGCAAAGGTAGGTTGATTTCACCCCTGAGTCACTGGTCTATATTGTTCACCTATTGTTCTATAACAAAGTCTCATATTGAAGAACTTATGTTTAATTTCCCTCTAGGTAATTATTATATATTCATTATTCATGAAACAACTGCCTTTCTCTAAAAGGTCTTCTAGTTCATGTGACTACAAAATTCTATAAAAACAAGAGAAGAGGCTGAATGTGTTTTTTTCTACCTCACACAAGTTCCTCTCCTTTATTTTCTGAATTTAGGTACTTTCCATCTACTAAGTTTTCCTACATTTTGAGAATCTTTAAGCTATTAGAGTTCTTCAGATGCAAATAAGTAAATTTATCAAAACCTCCTTTCAAAATTCTAGAGACTTAAAACTGTAAAAAAATACCATACAGAATGTTTGTAATTTTTTGCTTTTTACAAGAAGAATTATTTCATTGAGTGGTTGCATCCCTCCCCTGGTTTCCCCTCTTAGGCATTATGGAAAAAGTCCAATAGACCTCTACTAAAGATGTATGCCTTCTGAATGCAGGACTTTTCACTAAACATTTTAGAATTAATAGAGATCAGTAATTAATCCTTCTCAGGGGCTCTGGTGTAAGCAAAAGTTTTATGTATTATGGTTCATCAATGTGGTTTCTTTGCTTTGGCTTTGGTGTGATGAAAGAAACAATTGCTTACACTCTGCAATTGATAAAGAGACTCAATCAAATCACACAAAGACGAAAACAGTCTACATTGTATAGATCAAATTTTGAGACAAGGCTTACTGCTTTCTAATGGAAAATGCTAGCAGCCTCTCAGGCCCATAAAATTATTTCCTGGAGAGCACAATTTTGATGGGGAGAGGGCAGATGGACATAGTGAAGGCACCTTCTGAATGCTAACATTCACTTAATAAAACCAAAGTATTAAACGCTGACAAACTGAAAAGGAAGAATGATCACTTAAATGGACCAGAAGCCCTTTACAGTGCAACATAATTGAAGCCTGGAGGATTGTTCCCTCTGTGCTTCTTTAAAACAGTATATGTTAGAATAGAATAACAGAGTTGGAAGGCACCTTGGAGATCTTCTAGTCCAACCCCCTGCTTAGGAAGGAAACCCTACACCATTTCAGACAAATGGTTATCCAACATCTTTTTAAAAACTTCCAGTGTTGGAACATTCACAACTTCTCTCCTTGATTAGTTTCCACCCATTGCTTCTTGTTGTACCCTCACAAGAGCCAAGGTGGCGCAGTGGTTAAATGCAGCACTGCAGGCTACTGCTAGATCAGCAGGTCAGCGGTTCAAATCTCACCGGCTCAGGGTTGACTCAGCCTTCCATCCTTCCGAGGTGGGTAAAATGAGGACCCAGATTGTTGGGGGCAATATGCTGACTCTCTGTAAACCGCTTAGAGAGGCCTGAAAGGCCTATGAAGCGGTATATAAGTCTACTGCTATTGCTATTGCTATTGCTATTGCTCACGTGCCTTGGAGAATAGTTTGACTCCCTCTTCTTTGTGGCAACCCCTGAGATATTGGAACACTGCTATCATGTCTCTCCTAGTCCTTCTTTTCATTAAACTAGACATACCTAGTTCCAGAAACAGTTCCTCATATGTTTTGGCCTCCAGTCCCCTAATCATCTTTGTTCCTCTTCTGACTTGTGACTATTTTTCTCCTTTATGACCACTGCACCATCCTCATGACCACATGGTAAAAATTTGCTTGGCACCTGGCATGTGTTCATGATAGTTGCAGTATCCAGGATTATGTGATCACCATTTGTCACTGTCCCAGCTGGTTTCCAACAAGCAAAGTGACTGGGAAAAGCCAAACTTCCTTAATGACTGCATGGTTCACTTAACAATTGCAGTGACTCACTTAACAACTGTGGAAAGAAAGGTCATGAAATGAGGAACCGTCTTGCTTCGCAATGGAAATTTTAGGGTCAATTGTGGTTGTAAATTGAGGTCTAGCTGTACAGTATATGGAAATAATCCCAGTCCCTTAAAATTGAAGTGTGCTTGTCTTGCATTCTAAACAACAAAATATCCAACCATTTTTTTCTTAAATATTTTAAGCAAATGTTGTACAAAATCTCCCAATGCAATAAGCTTAACACTGTATGCTGAAGTGTTGGAATATAAAAACTGTCTTGTTCACATAGTATGTGAAAATAGCAATGAATGTAAATGTATGAATTTAAAACTAAGTTTGGAGCTATTGTTTATTAGCCAATGTTGCACTCTATTTTATACAAAATGCTTCTGTATCAGAAAACACCCATGTTCTTCTATTCCAGACACCTGTAATGACCCTGAAGGACAGCTATCTGTCTATGATGTTCTATAACAAATTCATGGCTTTATACAGAGGTACAATAATATCAACATCCAGCTCTGTTCACTGGGTAGTTTCAGATAACTGCTATTTGAGGAGAAGTTTTAGAAGTTACTTGCAATCTTGTGGCGAGTTTGCTGTTTAATCTGCTAGTTTTGCAAAAGGAGAAACTACACAGCCATAAAAATAATTCCTGTTGCTCAATGCAGCTGTGCTGAGCTGCTTTCCTGGCATGATTTGGAAGATATTTGGTCACAGTAGATCACATATGGATAAGAGAGCCAGTTTGCTTAGTAGTGGTTCAGGCACCAGACAAGAAATCAGGAGTTTCTAGTCCCATTTTAGGCATGAAAACCTGCTTGGATGAAATGAGGCCAGTCACTCTTTTTTCCCCTTCTTTCCTTCCTTCCTTCCTTCCTTCCTTCCTTCCTTCCTTCCTTCCTTCCTTCCTTCCTTCCTCCTTTCCTTCCTTCCTTCTTTTCCTTCCTTCCTTCCTCCTTTCCTTCCTTCTTTTCCTTCCTTCCTTCTATCCTTCCCTCCTTCTTTCCTTTCCTTCCTTCCTTCTTTCCTTCCTTCCTAACTTTCTTCCCACCCTCCCTTTCTCTGTTGTGGGGAGTTGGAAGAAGCATTCAATCTGCTCACCGCCTTAAAAGTGGGATTTTTTTTAAATGGCTTTTTTTTTTAAGTGATTTCAGCCGGAATGCCTTTAGTACTCGCCCCATCCATCCTCCCATCCTCCTTCCAAAAGATTGATTTAAAAAGCCAGCAATCCACGCCCCCTTCTCCAGCGTTCCTGATTCAGGGGCAGAGTCTGAGACAGGTGCCTGGGCGCACCCTGTTCCCCCCCTCAAGGCTTCGCGCTAAAGCCAAGAAGGACCTCCACAGAGGTGGCTCCGGGAAGGCAGGGCAGGAACAGGATGCTGGAGAACAGCTTTCGCCTACAGCCTTGGGGGTAGGGGGGGGTTTGCAACCCTGTCCTGATTGGCACCCCTCGTTGCTTGAAATGGGGTGCTCCGTTTGGGTGGGGGATGCAGGAGGTCCAAATAAGAGGCGGGCTCAGCCTCTGCTGGGATGGAGCAAGCAGAAGGAAAGGCAAGAGCGGGGGGATGGGACTTTGCTGGCGGTTGCAAAGCAGCCTTCCCCCAATTGCCTTCACCCAATGCCCCCCCAAGCCTTTAAAAGCCACCCCCATCTCCAGCTTCTCCCAACTGGATCCCCACCTGCCTCCCCTCGGCTCACCCAGACCAGGTTGTTGATGGCAGCTTGCATGGCATGGCTGCAGGGAGAGCGGTGCCCAAGAGAAGCGGGCAAAAAAATACTTCTGACGGCTGAGCCACTTGGCCCGGGACCGAGCCTCCTCCTCGCCGTGCTGCTGCCACAGGAAAGCCATCGCTCTCCCTGCAGAAAAACGTCATGCGTTGGCACATGCACGAGGGGAGGGAGGGAAACCAATGCCCTCTAAAGGCCACATTGGGAATGACACTTCAGAGAAATAAAAGCTTTTTTTTTAACGGCGTCCTTTTTAAAATTGATGATTCAGCGTCTTTTCTTTCTTTTGGAAAATCGGGACTTTTTGAACACGCCGCGGGACACAGGACAAATTATTAAAAATCATGACTGTCCCGTCAAAAACAGGACGTCTGGTCACCTTACCCATTACCCATCCAGCCATGTGCTATGCTCTCTTATCTACCATTCTGTAGGCATCATCTCTTTTCCACATCTCCCAGGGTCTTTTCCACATAACATTTCAGTTTTTCCCATTGTACCAGGATGATTAATTGCAGAAAACCTTGTTTTAGGACTTGGAAACTCCCTGTCCTGTACTAATACTAAGGCTAAAAAGCTAAACTTCCTCCTTTCCCCCTCCTTCCCTCTCTCCCTCTCTCTCTCCCTTTTCCTCTCCAAGGGTGCAATTCTACCAGTTTAGCAACCAGTTTGCTAAGCATGTGTGAGCAGTTCACAGGAAAACAGTTGATGTACAGCAATTCACTCTGCTGTGGCTCTATTGTGCTAAAAAAATATCAGGAAATATAAGTGAGTATAGCCCAGGGACAGGTAGGCCTACCTGAAGATCAGACTCAGTTGATCTTCGGAGCTACAGGTTTGCCTGAACTGGGCCAAACTGGTGGAATCCCCCTCCCCCCACTCTCTGTGTCTGTGAATGTGTGTGCTTTACTGTGAAAGAGTTGCAAAATGTTCAATTGCTAATTTTCTAAAATGCTAGAATCAGCCATGTAATCATTTCGAAGAAGGAGCATTGTCTTCACTCTAAATAGGTTTCATTAGTCATTAGTGAAAACAACATAAAAAAAACCTTGGCTATTTCAGATGTGACATTATCACATCCATTATGCAGTGATTCTTGATTTTCTGGAATTACTAAAAAGAATGATTCAGAGAGGAAAAGAAATTTGCTGATGGAGCTCTGCCATCTGCTAGCAATTTGTTGAGGTGTTACCTTTCCATCATCCTTTTGAGTAAAAGAGCAATCCAGAATAATAATCAGTTGAGTCTTAAAAGTGTCTGTAGAAATGTTATCTTTATTATAAAAATAATGGTGAATATTTAAAAATGGAAACAAAGTAATCTATAATGATTTCCATTTTGCATTGTCCTATTTTAGTATTGTGGGGCTACTTTACTTTAGAGCAGTTATGAAAACCTTAAATGAATGCAATTTTTAAGCTGAATTGGAGTTCATATCTATTCCTTGCATACAAAGTATTGTGCAATTTAATATTCAATTAACCTTTCACCAACTCAATCCACTAGTTTCACATTTGTGACAATGCAGATTGAAATTCTAATGCTAGATTTGTGTTTCCATTTGGAAAAAAAATTTTTTAATTTTGATTGTTCACTGAAAAAGTACATTAATGAATGCTGCTTTTGCCATTATTTTGATACCAAACTACTTCTCCTACATTATTCATGCACTGTCAAACCATTATTCCAGCATGGGCATATGATTGCAATTTATCATCTTTACAATTTTGCACCTGGGAGGATTAGATAAACTTTGACCATTTTGTCGCATTCTGTTGAGAATTCTGTTCATTCCAATAATTACATCTAGAAACAGATTTGTGATAAGATTGAATGGGCAAGTTTGAAAGAAGTTATGTTTTATATTATCATTATATAACTCCAAACCAACAAAATTAGTTAATGTGAATCTTTTAACATTTTCTCCCTCCAAAGTAGATGTACCCGCAGAGTTCTCTGAAGTCACACTAGGGGAAAAAAACATGAAAAATTCTAAAAATTAGATCCTTTTGGGCCTGGACAGGAGAGCATTTCATAGTTCTTGTTAGGAAAGCTCCCCATTGGGAGAGCAAGTGCGTTCAGAGAAGCATTGTGAGAGTTGTGTTGGAGAACACACAAACCAGCATACAGAGACACTGCAGTTTAAATAGGCTTTTACTTTTGTGGAAATAGAGGTATCAGAGTCCATCAAACAGTCCAAGTCATACATGGATAAGGCAGTCAGTCATCAATGTCTTTCAGTTAAGGGATAATCCAAATAACATAGTCCATAAATATACAAACAGTCTGGTACTCAAAGTTTGCTAGCAGTTGCAAAACTTACAATAGCTCATGGCACTTTCTAACAACCAGCTTCCAAAAAACACTCAGATCAGATCAGCCCAGCATCTAACAAACAGAGAGCTAACAGTCATTCTGGCTCCCTCTTATGGCCGTTTGAGGAAAACAGCAACCAATCACATTTTACAGTATGATTTAAAGAAACAAGTATAGCATTGTTACATGATTTATATATTGCTAACCCAACCATTAGATTATGTTCCTAACAGTTCTTACAAGCCTCTACTAGCTAGTATTTAAATTTAATATTTGTGGGTCAGAAAATAACATATAACCCTAAATTTTAATTAAAGAATAGCTATGTTCTTGCTAGCTAAACGCAAGTATTTGCAGACCAAATATTAGAAAATAGATTCATATAGTTTTTATATACTATTTTCTATCAATAAAAGAAATATTTTTCTGATATGATTGTTAAAATAGTAATTGATGTATTAGAAAAAATTGGCTTGATTTATAAATATATGTAATTAAAAAATAGATAACTATCCTAGAGAGAAACTGAAATAAAAAAAAAACATCAAGCATTTTGTGAATTCATTCCTGAAAGTATTTTTGGTTGATTGGTTTTCTATTTAAGACACATGCTGAGGAAAACAATGGAACTGTCTTTTAAAAAACAAGAAAACAACACATTTTCTAAGATAAGAAAGTTACAAGAACTGGTCAGGTTATTTTACTTGTCTGTGCCACTGCTATTCAGTTGCCAATCTGGTCAATATTCCATAATGTTGCTACACAACACAAAATAACCGTCGCTGTTACTGGAGGAGAGGGCAAAATGATTGGTTCTGAGAAGCCACAGAGTAAAACAATGTGCACTGGGATGGCAGTGAGTTTTTCCACAATGAGTCATTCTCAATCAAGCAGAAAAAAATGGGACAGGACCTTGGAGGTCTTCTAGTCTAACTCCTGCGCAAGCAGGAGACCCAATACCATTTCAGACAAGTGGCTGTCCTGTCTCCTCTTAAAAACCTCCAGTGACGAAGCACCCACAACTTCTGATACTGTTCCACTGGTTAATTGTCCTCACTGTTAGGAAGTTTCTCCTTAATTCCAGGTTGTTTCCCTCCTTGCTTAGATTCTAACCATTATTTCTTATCTTGCCTTCTATTGTTCTGGAAAATAAGCTGACCCCTTTGTTTTTGTGGCAGTTCCTCAAATACTAGAATACTCCTATCATGTCAGCCCTAGTCCTTCTTTTTTCTAGACTAACCATACCTAGTTTCTGCAACTGTTTTTCATATTTTTGGTCTACAGGGCTTCAGTCATCATTCGTTTGCACTTTTTCTTCTTTGAACTCTTCAGAAACATCATTTTCTGAGTACAAGGGATTTTATTTGGAAAAAAATTAAAGCAAGTAAAGAATATAAGATATCTATATGTACTTCTCGTTAACAGCAAATACCAGAGAATGGAAGTGAAGCAGATAAGATGGGGAATTTGGCCTAAGTCACAGTGGATTATTATTATTATTTTATTGAATGAGCTATTACTTATATCATGGATATGTTATTAAATTTTCTTAGGGATGTAATTATAAACCTTTAAGAATGTTTTTTTATTGAGATAGATATAAATTCAATAAATAAAAAAATTTTAATGCCTAATCTTCCATTCTGACAGGGAGATTTCATTTTTAGGTTCCTCTTACTATGTCTAGTAAATGAAGGTACTACATCTGTGATTTTGTTTATTCAGATGGCCAAACTCATAGTTATATAAAACAGAGTAGGCTGTGAAATAGTACTATAAAATGTGATATGAAACATGTTTGATTTCTCATCCACAGCAGAATTCTGTTTCTAACCCAGCTACTGAATGACTTCTGTACCTCATTCAAGAAGTGTCTTCTTTTGTAACAGCTACAGATGTTCAGTCTCTATATACAATATGTATCCTAAGGATATAAGACAGTGATGGCGAAACTTTTTTGGCTTGTGTTCCCAAAGAGAAGGTGGTGCAGGGGGTCATGCATGGGCATGCCACACCCATAATGCAAAGCGCATGACCCCAGCATGCATGTGCGCATGACCATGCTCCCCCCCCATTTTTGGCATTCTTTTTTCGCCCTCCCCAGGCTCCAGAGGCTTTATAGGAGCCTGGGGAGGGCGAAAACAGCCTCGCCGCTGCCCAGAGGACTTCTGAAGGCTTCAGGAGCTTCCCTAAAGCCTCTGGAGCATGAAAAACTGGCCCTATGGGCAAACTGGAAGTTCAGGAACTAACTTCTGGTTTGCTCATCGGGCTGGTTTTAGCCCTCTGGAGCCTTCAGGGGCCTTCTGGAGGCTTCCCTGAACAAAAAATGATCCTATGAGGGTTTGCTCATGGAGTCAAATTTTGCCCTCTGAAGCCTTCAGGGAAGCCTCCTGAAGGCCCCTGAAGGCTCTGGAGGGCTAAAACTGGCCCCATGAGCAAACCAGAAGTACATTCCTGAACTTCCAGTTTGCCCATAGGTCCGGTTTTTCACACTCCAGAGACTTCAGGGAAGCTCTGAAGGGATAGGGGGTCGGGGTTTACCCTCCCCAGACTCTTATAAAGCCTCTGGAGCCTGGGGAGGGTGAAAAAAGAACGCCAAAAATGCGGGGGAGCACTGGTCATGCGTGCATTCATGCTAGGGTTGTGTGCATTGCATTATGAGTGTGGCATGCCCATGCCAACCCCCCCCCCCCCCGAGGCTTTAAGGAAGCCTCTGGAGGGCGAAACATGGCCTTAAAAGAAGGCCGAAGTCAGCTGGCCAATGCATGCATGTGTGCTGGCCAGATGACAGGGCAACCGTCCGTGTGCCTTGACAAATGGCTCTGCATGCCACCTGTGGCACACGTGCCATAGGTGCGCCATCACGGGTATAGGGCTACAACCTTTATGCCCAACAACCTTGTGTCTCCAAACTGTGCAAATCTTCACATAAGGATAGAGATGATCTGCAGGCCGGCTTGGAATTGATCATCTGAATATATACATTACAAGTCATGATCATCTTCATCTATTTACAAATGCTATTACACTTTGCATTTTGGACCAAACAAATTTAAACAAAACATTCTCAAATTAAATATGTCACTGAGGGATATACAATTTGCGCATCTCCAATCTGTTTTATTATTTGCATCAAATGCTTATGTGATTATGCAGACAGTGCTGCAAAGGAGAAATTGCTCCATTCACCTCTTGAATAAAAGGTGGGAGTTATATCTAACATAAAATCTAACAAATGTCACACTTCAGTAAAAGGGTTTATCTGGGAACATAGTTTTTGTTGTAGAGAGCCAAAGATTTAGACTCCTTTGCACATTTTCAAATCTGGACTAGAACTTAGCTGGACTTTGTGGAAGTTGGCATTTGTCCTGTCCTGGATCTACCAGAAGTGAAGAAAGCAAATCTGCCCCAGTAGGACCTGGAGCAAAAATCTCTCAAGTTACTGATGTGAAATGGCTCTGAGCCATCTCTAACACTGGTTATAAAACTATAACTCTTGTTAACCTGCGGTGGCACAGTGGATAGAATACAGTACTGCAGGCTACTTCTGCTGATCATTGGTTGTCAGCAATGTGGCAGTTCAAGTCTCACCAGCTCAAGGTTGACTGAACTTTTTATCCTTCCAAATGATGACCCAGATTGTTGGGGGCAATATGCTGATTCTATAAACTGCTTACCATGTTTTCCCCAAAATAAGACAGGGTCTTATTTTCTTTCGACCTGCTAAATAAATGCTTGGCCTTATTTTGGGGGAGGTCTTATTATTTTTGAGGTGCAGGAGGCGGCGAGCATGGTTACCTCATGGCTGCTGCTGTGTTGCAGTATTTTTGGGCAGGGCTTATTTTCGGGGGATGACTTATTTTAATGCATGCGCTCAAAATATAATTGGGCTTGTTATCCAGGGAAGTCTTATTTTCAGGGAAACAGGGTAGAGAGGGCTGTAAAGCACTGTAAAGCAGTATATTCATCTAAGTGCTATTGCTAACCTAGAATGAAAACAAACAGAAACAAAAACTGCAAAGCGTTCCTTAAGTCATATGTTAAATGTTATGATTATAATATACAGTATATGAATACACACACAGAGAGAGACACAGGCACACATGCATAGAGTGAGATAGAGTGCTTTTAAATGATTTTTTCACACAATAAAACTTATCACTTCTTTTAATGTTTTTGAAGCTGCTAGTAATTGTTCTGCAACCTCTCTATCAATAGTGGAAGCAATTATCAGCTTGGAGGTGGTAAGGGAAAATAGATGTCACAGTTCACTGGGATTTCAGGACGGTTGGTAATTATCCAACACTGATACCACGCAGGTTGTCTCAGTACAATGCCAAGGACAAAATCTTTTCTATAAATAATTTTCTATCTCTGTCTTCCTTACCTCAGAGGACCCTTTAATAATGAGGGATTTGCATGTAGCCATTTCCCTCAACCTTTCAAATCAAATTATGTATGATACTGGTGTAGGCTAAGTGGATCCATGGTGATCCAAGCTAAATAATACTACAAAATAATACTTGGAATTGGAGTGATCAATACTGAATGTACTGGGGGCTTCAAGGACAATATTCTCAATATTTCTTATGTAGCCAAACTTATACTGTCTGTTTTATATATTGATGGAGGGACGATGCGGCAGCCAGGGTTCAACAAGCAACAGGCTTTATTCTAAGCTGACAGCGATTCAAAGAACAGAACGCGCGCCAAAGGTATTTATACTAACGTTTAACCAATCACCGGCCGGGGACTAGACAGCAACCGCTGACGTCAGTCCCTCGGCCAATCAACTGTAACTTTAGGCCGGCAACACCCTCTGGGGCTTTCAGCCAATCAGAAGGCCAGAGGCTGTTGCTGGCATCATGAATATTAATCAATACTTAACACCCCTTCCCCCCAGTTCTGCGCATGCCCGAAACGGAGCATGCGTAGTCTTGAAGGTATGCTGGGTGACGCCGGACCCGCCCAGATCTTCTCATTGCAGGGGCAGTCGTCGGCGGAGGAGGACCTCCTCGTGGTAGCTCCTCCCCAAAGGGAGTGGAGCTCCGAGGCACGCCATTTTGAAAAGGCCCAGAAGGCGGGCTCAACTGCAAAGGTAGGCTTGGCCGTGGGGGCGCGTCACCAGGCATAGGAGGAACCTTCTGAAGAGTGTTCCCGGGGTTGTGATTGAATGTCTGCAAGTTTCCTAGGACGGGTTGAGATGTTAGTTCGGCGTCCCTGCAGGTGGCGCTTTGGTAGGTAGGGCCTGGTGTGGCGAAGGCCCTTGCTTGCGGTCTCTCGGTTTGAGTAATTTGTGGTTGGCACAGGTGGAGGCCTGGAGTGGCGAAGGCCCTTGTTTGCGGTCTCTCGGCTTGAGTGTTTTGCGGTTGGCAGAGGTTGAGGCCTGGAGTGGCGAAGGCTTCACAGGGCAACCCCGGTATTGCGGTGTTGTCTTTCGGGGATTCGTGGCAACCGGCCTGCGACGGGAGACGCCTCCTTAACTGATCCAGGTGGCGTCTCCATTGGGATCCATCAGCCAATTGGATCCTAAAAGAACATGGGCCGGTAAGGGCAACGATAGAAGCTGGAACCCATCTCGGCTCCCCCGCAAAGGAACGGGCCCACAGGGAATCCCCTAACTTAAACGAACGGGGAGGGAGAACCCCCAGATTGCTCGGCTGATCCCCTGAATAGAGCGGGTGAAGCCTATCCAGGGGAGTCCGTAGGCGCCGACCCATCAAGAGCTCCGCGGGGCTTTTGTTGGTGGTTGGGCAGGGGGTGGAATGTTGGCTTAGCAGGTAAGCCGCCACCCTCGCCTGCCAGTCGCCCCGGTCCATGCGGCCCAGCGCCTTCTTCGCTGAGCGGACCGCCCGCTCCGCCCGGCCATTGCTGGCCGGGTGGTACGGGGCTACGGGCGCGTGCCGGATCCCTTGCTCGGCCAAGAATTCCTGGAAAGTGGTGGACGTGAACTGGGGCCCGTTGTCCGAGACCATCACGTCCGGCAACCCATGGGTTGCGAACAATTTCCGTAAGGCCCTGACCGTACTCTCGGCTGTGGTAGAGCCCATGAGGACCAGCTCCACCCACCGGGAGTAGGCGTCCACCACAACCAGGAAGTTCTGGCCGTGGAAGGGACCGGCGAAGTCGACGTGGAGGCGGGACCATGGGCCTCTCGGAGCCTCCCACTCGCGAGCAGGCCCGGCGGGGGGGTTGGGCCTGGACACTTGACAAGTCGTGCAGCGGCCTACATAGGCCGCTATCTCTGTGTCCAGCAAGGGCCACCAGACATAGCTACGGGCCAACGCCTTCATCCGTGCTATGCCCGGGTGGTCCTTGTGGAGCAGATCCAGAACTTGTGGCCGAAGCGCGGCGGGGATCAGCACCCGATCCCCCCAGACGAGACAACCCCCGTGGAGGGAGATTTCTGTCTGGCGATTTTTAAAGGGCCGAAAGCCCTCTGCCACTTTGTCTGTTGGCCATCCCCTCAAAACCCAGGAAGCGACCTGGGAGAGGATTGGATCGGCCTTCGTGTGGGCTGCTACGTCTGCGGCCGAGATCGGGAAACCGGAGGAGGCAATGGAGAGGACGGAGAGGGCTGGCACGGGGGCGGTGTCCGTCTCCGGTAGCGGGCAACGGCTGAGGGCATCCGCATGCCCCAGCTGTTTGCCAGGACGGTAGAGCAGCGTATAGGAATACACTGCGAGGAACTCCGTCCAGCGAGTCATTCGGGGGGACAAGATGGCAGGGGTCGGCTTGTCGCCCGCCAAAAGCCCAAGGAGTGGCTTATGGTCGGTGACAAGAGTAAAGTGCCGACCGTAGAGGTAGTCATGGAACCTCTTAATCCCGGACACTGCAGCCAGAGCCTCCTTGTCGATCTGACTGTAGTTTCGCTCCGCCGAGGAGAGTGTCCGGGAATAAAAGGCCACAGGGGCCTCTGAGCCATTCGGGAGGACATGGCTCAGGACCGCCCCTAGACCAAATGGGGAGGCGTCACACACCAAAGTCAGAGGCATCCCGTCATGATACTGAATCAGGACTGCCTATGACGTCAACGTTTCTTTGACAGCCGCGAACGCATGCGCTTCGCGGCTGCCCCAGCGCCAGGCCGCGGATCGGTCGAGCAACCGATGTAGCGGCTCGGCTAGTGACACCTTGTGAGGAATAAAGGGGGCGTAGAAATTGAGCAGCCCTAGGAATGCCTGTAGCTCCGCCCTGGAGGTGGGAGCGGGGGCGTTCTTAATGGCGGCAATTTTTGACGGTGTAGGGTGAATGCCTTGGGCGTCTATTAAGAAGCCCAAGAATTCTACCCTAGGGACAGCAAATGAGCATTTGCTGCTCTTCAATTTTAATCCCGCGCCCCTGAAACGACTGAGGACCTTCCGTAATATATCGATGAGTTCTGAGTGGCTGGCTGCAGCGATCAGAACATCATCGAAATATGGCACAACCCCCGGTAGTCCATGGAGCAGACGCTCCATGAGGCTCTGGAAGATCCCCGGGGCAACGGACACGCCGAATTGCAGGCGGCGGCAACGAAAAGCCCCACGATGGGTGACGATGGTCTGGGCAGCCGCCGCATCATCATCCACCGGAAGCTGTTGATAGGCCTGCGCCATATCCAGTTTGGCAAATATGCAACCCTGCCCCAAGGAGTGGAGCAGGTGTTGCACAACAGGGACTGGATAGGGGTTTGCCTGAAGGGCCAAGTTGATCGTCGACTTGTAGTCGGCGCAGATTCTCACCGAGCCATCCGGCTTGACCGGGAGGACTATGGGGGTCTCCCATGGAGCGTGATCAACTGGCTCGATGACACCCTGCGCCAAGAGCTTGTCAAGTTCGGCGTCAACCTTGGCCCTCAAGGCAAAAGGCACCCTGCGGGCTTTCAGCCTAATGGGAGCAATCTGGGGATCTAAACTAAGGGAGATGGGGGTTCCCTTGTAGCACCCGAGCTGGCCATCGAAAACGTCAGAGAATTCCTTTAAGACGTCCTCCACTGAAGAGGAAATCACCCGGTGCACCCCCCCAATGGACAACCCCAGGGCTGGAAACCAGTCAAGGCCGAGAAGAGCCGGCAGGGTGTTCTTTACAATAATGATAGGCAGCTCCCCAGTAAAAGAGCCGTAATTGACAGGAATAGGGAAAGACCCCAGGACGGGAATCAATTTTCCTTGGTAGTCCCTCAAAAGTAAACGGGTTGGGGCTAACTTAGTTTGGGGCACCGCAGGACAGAGGCGGGAGAACATGTCCCAGGACAGCAATGAACGGGAGGAGCCGGAGTCCACCTCCATTTGGCACGGCTGACCTGCCAGGTGGACATTAGCTGTTATTTTCCGGGATCCGGAGGAGGCCTGGTTGATCGAACTCTCCACTTCCTGCGGCACGGACACATTGTGGCAGTCGTCTCCTCTGCGAGTTGGCCGCGGTGGCTGGCGGCGCGGCTGCGATTTGGGTCTTTCGTTGGCCTGGAAGAAGGCAGGGGCCGGCAAGGATGCCCGGCAGACTTGGGCAATGTGCCCTTGCCTCTGGCAACGGCGGCAAATGGCGTTCCGGAACTGACAAGTCTGGCGGTCGTGGCGGCCTCCGCAACTAGGGCAAGGAACCTTGGAGGTTTGCGGCGCGGCCGCTGATGGAGCTGGTTGTCTTCGCCGAGGTTGGGCACGTACTTGGCCGACGTTGTCGGGCTCCGGGTCCTCTGAAGGCGTAAAGTCATCAAAGTCAATGTCATGGATTTGGGAGGCCGGTGGAGTGAACGGAGCGTGTCCCAGAGTTTGTGAGGATAGTTGTAGCCGCTCCAGATCGGCGGTGGATTGCTCAGAGAGCTCAGCTGCTCTGGCGATTTCCACCGCTTGTAGGAGAGTAATATCGTGGTAGCGGAACATGCGGCTTCTTAGATGGACGTCCCGCACTCCGCACACGAATTGCTCTACTAAATTTTCCTCAAGATTTGAGAAATCACACTGGGACGCTACAGTGCGTAGGGCTTCTAGGAACTGGCTAATTGACTCTCCCGGCTTTTGCACTCTTCTGCGGAACGCAAAGCTGCGGGCAATTTTGGAAGGTGTCGGGGCATAGTGTCCCTTCAATTTAGCCATCAAGTTGTCCCAACCTAATTTATAAGCTGGTCTGGGAGCAGCCATAGCTCTGGCTGAGGCGAACATAGAAGGTTCGCAGCAGGATAAAAAGAAACTACATTTCTCCTCATTGGTTTGAGCCTGGTTCTTTGTAGCAATGAGGTATGTCTCAAACCGCTCCATGAACCCTTCCCAGGATTCACCGGCGGAGCCGAATGGAGCGAAAGGCGGCAAAGGATTCATGTTGGCTAGGAGTTAGTGACAGGCTGAGGAGAGGAGGTTGTGACAGGAAATTTCCCTCAGCGTTCGGTGCCGGCGCGAGTTGCGGCTTGTGGCAGCTGGCTGATAGAACCTCTCTCTCTACCCTAGGCTTGCGTGGAATCGCGATCCCACCCTCGTCGCCAGTTTTATATATTGACGGAGGGACGACGCGGCAGCCAGGGTTCAACAAGCAACAGGCTTTATTCTAAGCTGACAGCGATTCAAAGAACAGAACGCGCGCCAAAGGTATTTATACTAACGTTTAACCAATCACCGGCCGGGGACTAGACAGCAACCGCTGACGTCAGTCCCTCGGCCAATCAACTGTAACTTTAGGCCGGCAACACCCTCTGGGGCTTTCAGCCAATCAGAAGGCCAGAGGCTGTTGCTGGCATCATGAATATTAATCAATACTTAACAGTCTGTATTTCTTTTTAAAAAATGGTATTGAAAATTTTAAAAGGAAGATTAAAAACTAATACAAATTAATGCCAGGTAAAGAAGGGGGGAAGAAAAAGAAAGTAATAAAAGAGAAGGTTAAAACCTCAAGAAAGGGGAAAAAGATACTAGAAAACAAAGGGAAAAGGTTCAAAAATATCTTCTATTTTCTTCTTTACATGTTATAAGTACAATTGTAAATTTATCTCTTTCTTTAAAGTTACTTGATTTTTTTCTTCTTATAACCTACCCTGTGTGGTCATGAAAACTGTAAGCATAACTTCATTTTTTTCTGTTTTGTTCAAAAAGCCCATAAAGGGCCTTTTAAAATATAAATCAAAGACCATTTTTGCCATTTCATCAAGTTTCATTTTTTTCATTAACCATTCATCCATTGTGGGTATTGCCAAATATTTTCATCTTTGTGCATACAATAATCTCACAGTTATCTTTACAAAAAGAGAATTTGATGACATTTTTCAAAATGATTGTCTATCAATCCAAAATAAAGAACTCTAGTCAGAAGTATATATTAACTTTCAAATTCTCTGAATCAATGCATGTACTGGATGCATTTTCTGGATATTTTACATATCCATCAATTGTAATTAATGCCCCATTCTATTGTTCACATTTCCAATATACATTTGAAATAGCTTTCTACATCCTAAACAATTTGTCTGCTAACATATACCAATGGTATATCATTTCATAAACATTCTTTAAGATAATAGCACAATGTAAATTTCAATCTTTTGAACCCTATTTTGTCACTGTTCTATCTATATATTTTAGCCAAAATTTTAGCCCACTTTAAATGCATTGTTTCACTTTTTCTTCTTCTTGCTCTTCCATTTCATGTTTCTTGGCTGAGAGCCACAAAGGTATTTCAGTCAAAAATTGGATTGTAAATCTCAAACCAAATATCTACATCTTTATATTATCCAATAATTCCAAATTAGCTAATTCTCTCTCTCTCCGCCCCCTCCCTCTCTCTAACATCTTTCTCTTCAGAATTTTCACTTTGTCATTAATTTGCTTTACATCTCTAGAGTGTTGTTTTATAGTGGTTTCCATCTTTTTAACTTCTCAACAGAGGACCAACGATGAAATAACATTGCTGTGCTGCAAATTACATCCTTTCTGCATGCTTTATGCACTTACTTGTATCATAGTTTTGACAAACATGTTGGATTCTGCAGATTCCTCTGTTCAATAGCATTTTTGGTTCATTGCTGTAGAATTATTGTGCAATCTGTCCATTTTCTTGTGATGGGTTTTTAACACATTTTCCAAAATGGCTAGGCAAATGGACAATAAACTGGGAGAGATGGAGTGGCAACTGAATAAGAAAATGTAAGGAATAAAATAGTGCTATTGATTCTCTGCCAGCATTTTATATTTGAAATGCAATTCTTTGACATGTTATGTCATTATCAGTAATTACTGTTATGGAGCAACATCTTGAGGTCTTGAGCTGGGAGAAACAAAGATAGTAAAGAGAATTCTGGGAATTTAGTTTGAACTAAGAGCAAAAGTCATGAAAAAGTGCTAAATTGTACTTGCAAATTCAATATTCAAATCAAAGGATGAAAAGATGACTTCCAGATATTGTAATATAATATAAGGTAATTAATATACACTGATATTTTGTAAGCTGTGCTTCTGTGTTCTTCAGAGCAGATCTTAAGCTGAATTTGGCACCAGATTTCACATCCTTATATGCTGTGTTCAATTGAGTAGAATACCCCAAAACCAATTGCTAACTGCCATGTAGATGACAGTTAATAACTTTCCTCTCTATTTAAATTAATGTTGCTGCAATAATTCTGGGAAATATAGATTACATAATGCTAATGAATGAATGTTTGTGTGTATGTGTGTGCTTATGTGGAAGGGAAAACTGGTTGGACAGGTGCTGCTTGCTTCTACTGTATCCAGAGATTTTTTTATATCTGTATATGATTATAATCCAAAGAGCTATGCAAATTGTCTGAAACCACAATGTTTACATTTCAGAAAGAAGCTAAATTTGTTTTCCTGAAATAATTGACTAAAGCCATCAAGCTTAGGCTTTGATTGAACTTAATTATCAGGTTCTTGTTTGTTTGCTTTTGTTTTTTGTTTTACTATGTAATATATTGCTTAATAAATATAGGATAGTAAGAAAACAATTGAGATTGGAATACATTATAAGTACTGATAGAAAAGTAAGTCATACAAAAACAAAATAAAATGTGTCTCAAGCAACAGCTTTATGCCAAGCCATGGAGCAAAAACTTACCACCTCTTGGTGACTGATATATTAGAAGATTGTGAGTACACAATCACAATTGTGAGAGAGAGAGAGGGGGGGGGGGTTATTCTATACATCTTTTCTTAAGGTGTTTTGTGCTAGTAGTTTGTCCATAAGAATTTGGTTTTTGAATATTATTCTCCATTATAAACAATCTTAGATGATTTTTTTTGATAAATATGATGAAATGTACCTATTTTGAGCTAAAAATCTGTGAAAGTGACACTCAATGTTAAGGTGAGGACAATTTTTTTTCTTTCCTTTTTCTGTAAGCCAACGTCACAACTTGTGTTAGACAACTGGGTGCACTCATTCAATGGAAAGAAAGTGATGTTTCCATTTTGGGGGACGTTATTGATTTTCTCTTTCCTGGTTGAATGTTCTATGCTCCCTGATTAGCCAGATGCCTTTTGGGAGATGAGAACTGAAAATTATGGGATGCTTCCTAATTATTTTCATAGCATCTTGTTTTATTTACCCATTTCCAGTTGTTTGGGACTGCTAATTTTTCTTTCTTTCTTTCTTTGAATATTTTGGCTGGTAGTCATATCTGATGAAAAGTTTGGATAATATTAGGCATTGTAATTTAATTGAGGCCCCAAAGGAAAAGGAATAGTTGTATATTTTTTCACAATTGGGGATCAGCTAAAGAGCACAGGGCAGAAACAACCTTGGATCTTGACAGCTTATACAGTATTCTAACCAACAGGGAGTCCTTGCCTGTCTTTAAGGCAGGAAGACAATAACAGGAAATGATTTAACTATATAACAGATTCATTTCCTAGACCCAGAGTAGAATTGTCCTTAATAGAGGTTGAAGGCTATAAGCTGCCCAAGTGGCAGGAGTTTCATGATGTCTTTTCTTATATTATTGCTTGTTGCAGATTTTTTTATGACTACCATTAATAAAAGCTAAAAACTGATTGATGTTCTAATATTGGACAGGCAATTGCTGGTTTTCAGTGCTCACATATGTTCAATATCAATTTTATTTCTTCTGCAACACTTAAGAAAATGTTAGGAAGGCCAAAAAGATTTGTGTGTGTGTGTGTGTGTGTGTGTGTGTGTGTGTGTGTGTGTGTGTGTGTGTGTCTGGCTGTGTGTAGATATGGGAATTGGCCTCAGTTCAGGTCATATCATCAGTGTCAATTTGAATCTTTGAATTAAATCAACTTAAAATATGGATCCACCCAAATTCTCTGAATCAGTCCAAATTAAATTTAGCTGATTTGGATATATCCACTTTCATTTGACAATTCAAATTGTATGGTGATTTGCTTTAGCAAATCTGTATTATTTGCTGTTTCAGTTCAGTTCAATCACATTCTAAACAAATTTCCAAACTGACTGGATATCTTGAGTTCTAAGACAGAGTGCCAAATCTGAACAATCATATTCAACTAAACCTGGCAATTTTTGGCTGGATCCATATAGTGCCTCATTTCCTTTTTGAAACTTACCTTAACTAATATTGCAACTGCTGTAAAATAAGAAGTTTGAGGGAAATGCATTAGGTTATTCCTTTAAAAATAAATAAAGAATTCATGCTTATTACAAGCAACCACATTTTATACTGAGATAAATACAGACTATAATGAAAGAGCTTTTAATGTGTCATCAAAAGTCGTCACTGTATTTTGTGAGAAGAGCCAGGGAGAAACACAAGAGCCTATAAAAATTAATGATCTATTTCTTGCACACATTGCTTTGACTGAGAGGGAAAAAATAAGCTCTCACACATACCAAAATCAGACGTAATGAGACTATTAGAGAAGAAATAATGAGGTGATCAATTTCTAATATATAGCATGGCTGTATTGGAATTAGTCATCATTTCACTCTCATCACTTTTGTTAGGCATGCAAAATGCAAATGAGACCTTTTATGCAAGCTCCTTTAGAAGTCACAAGAGGGCAAGTAATGAGGAAACCGTGAGTTTAATAAACATTTTACTTTAATATACCATTCGTTTTCAAAAGAAGCCAATTCTTTTTTTTCAGGCAAAAGCATTTGAAATTTGAAAATGGGATGTCAGGATACTTAAAAAAAAAACTCGAGAGCATTTGGGTGAAAAACTCTCAATTAATCAATGTTATTTTGGTTGTAGACCGGTGAAGAACTAATAACACAAAAATTATAAATTACAATTAGAATAAAAATGGAAAAATCATATTAATAGAATAAAATAACCAAAAATAAAATTATTAAGATAAAATTATTAAGATAAAATTACAGAGTACAAGAGTACAATACAGAGTATTAAAATAAAAGAATCATGTAAAATTACAATTAATTTTATAATATAATCTAAATACTATAAATAACTAGGACAGGTAACTATAAAAGGACATAAATAGTAGTAGAATTTATAAAACACTGCATATATAAAGCTATGCTAACTTATTTTAAGTCTCATACTTGTTGAAGCTGTACTACGATTTGTGGCAATTAAAACCATTATGATCCAACCAATTGTAACCCCAAAACATGGATCTAAAAATAGAGTGGTATTTTTATATTTAAAAAAAGAAAGCAATGGAAGAAAAAAAAGTGAAGGGGAGGAGGGAAAAAGTGAAGGGGGAAAAGGTAAGAAAAATATATTGAGTTATGGAAGTTTAGTTAAGGCTCAACATCATGTCACTTTTAGGACTTGTTCACATTTAGTCAAGAAACAGAACTGGTTATATTGTCGGAATTCCCACCTCCTGATCATCTAGGAATAGGCTAAGGTAATCAGCCTCCAACCTGCCTAGGTGTATTATACATGGTGAAATAGAAGTATCTCATAGACAACACATCAATGCATGACTTCTAGTTTCAATGTCTTCTTCACTACAAGGACCGGACCACATCTCTTTTGATATATTGTAGAACCTTCCCTCAAAAACAATGGAGAATAGGACATTATTACATAAATGACCTTTGCCATCATATTACAAGCAATTGTGTTCTCTTTGCTGATGATGTAAAACTATTTAACACCACCAACAATGCTGCTACACTTCAAAAAGTCCTTGACTATGTATCAGAATGGTCAAATAACTTCAAAACTCAACTAAAAAATGCTCTGTCTTACACATTGGCAAGAAAAATCAGAACACAAAATACAGCCTGGGTGTACACGACCTTGCAGACGACCCTCACTCTTGTCAAGGACCTTGGAGTATCCACATCTAATGATCTAAGTGCCAGAGCCCATTGTAATAACATTGTCAAAAAGACATTAAGAGTTGTTAACCTAATCTTGTGGAGCTTCTTCTCTGGTAATATAGTACTGCTAACTAGAGCATGCAAAACATTTGTTAGATCAATTCTCGAATATAGCTCATCTGTTTGGAACCCGCATTGCATATCGGACATTAATAAAATCGAGCGAGTCCAGAGATACTTTATGAGAAGAGTCTTCCACTCCTCTGCTCGCAACATAATACCTTATACAACCAGACTTGAAATTTTGGGCTTAGACAACTTAGAACTATGCTGCCTTTGGTCTAACCTAAGCATAAAATTATCTACTACAATGTCCTATCTGTCAATGACTACTTCAACTTCAATCATAACAATACATGAGCACACAATAGATACAAACTTAAGGTAAACCATGTCAGGTTCTGTTCAGGCAAAGAAAAAAACAAGATGACTAAGCAAATAGTTCATGGTAAATGTAATCTTTATAAGTCTGTTCCAGTACTTCCAACAAACACATAGTGCAAAACACAAGTGAATTAAAATCAAGCCTATACTTCCACACTTCCCTCCACCATTTAAACCCTCCTGTGCCTTGCCCTCCTGTGCACACACTCTCCAATGGATACAAAATACAGCCAAGATATTCTGATGGCATGACAGACCATGCTGGTTTACATTGCCATGCCTGTGATGGTGCCATTCCGTATGAAAGTCACTGCAGGATCCGAAGGTCTTTTAAGCTCTTGCCGCATCAGGGAAACAAGTGTGGTGTCAGGTTTCCAAAAGATCCCTAATTGACAGCAGCATCCAAGTCATGAAATGTCCCAGTCATGAATCTCCCCACCAATGGAATGGCAGCCCCAAGCTGCTGACATGCTGCCCCTACGATGTGTGGAATAGAAAGATCAAAGTGAGTGTGCCACCGGGGATAGCCTTGTGTGGCTCCAGGGATTTCCTGACTTCATTGGGTTATTTCTATAAAGTCAAACGAGCAGCCTATCCACATGTACACCCTCCTGAACCACCCATGATGCTTCTGCCAACAGATATCCCTTCCACAATACATGACACTGAAGGCGACCATACCGCAGGTGGGTATCTAATATGGTCTCTACTGTATAATGCTCTTCTTGGCCCACCATAACAGAAGGAGGGGGACAAGTAGGTGCCCCTCTGAGTAAAGATGTCCAAAACAGATGTAATAATCTGCAGTGAAACACCAGATGGATTTTTTTCTAATAAAGGTGGGAGTTTCAACCAGACTTTAACTAGATTTATAATTCTCTCAATCAGAAATGGGCCTATGTATTTAGGCATGAGTTTCTTACTAGGAACCCTTAACTTAAGGTATTTGGTCAATAGATAGACCTTTTTCCCTACCTGGAAAGCTGGTTGTGGCCTCCTTTTCGTATCTGCCTGTTCTTTGTATTTCTGTGATGCTTGGTGTAGTGCATCAGCAACTTTTTCCCAGACTCCTTTTAGTTTAGTCATCCATTCTTGTAACCCTATATCCTCCAGTGGTTGTTGGTGCCTGTGACTATCTTAAAAGGTGTAAATCCTGTACTACTGTGGACAACATTATTGTATGCCACCTCTTCAAAGGGAAGGATTTCTGCCCAATCTGATTGTTGGTAACCTACATAGCAACGGATATATTGCTCCACCATTGTATTTGGCTCTCTCAGGAGCCCCATTGGTAGTGGGATGATAAGCTGAGCTAAGCCCTTGGGATGAACCTATCATGGTGAGAAAGTGCCGCCCAAATTTTGCGGTAAATTGTACACCCTAATTGGAAATAATCTATTGTGGCACTCCATGGAGGCAATAGACATGGGTTATAAACAACTTAGCTAGTTTTCTGGCAGACAGTAAGCTGTTGCAGGCCACAAAGGCTTGTTTGGAGAACAGGTCAACAACCGTCCACATGGCTGTATTCCCTTTACTATCAGGTAAGTGGACTATAAAATCCATGCCTATCTCCTCCCATGGTTTTACTGGTGATGCCATAGCCTGTAATAATCCTGGGAACTTACCTTGCTGTCTTTTCATGGTAGCACACATTACACAGCTGCACACATACTCTTCTGTATCTTTTTTGCAATGCAGCCACCAGAATTGCCTTTTTGTTAGATGTAAGGTTTTTAGAAATCCTAAATGACCGGCCTACCGGGAATCATGGCATCGTTTCAACACCTTTATCCAAAGCGATTTGGGAATATAGATCTTAGAACCCTTCCATGCTCATCCATTCCTTTGACTAAGGAGGTCTTGATGTCCTTGGAACATTTATCAGTTGCCAGCGCGACCTGGATAGATCGGGATATATCTGGTATTGGGACTTTATGTGCCACATATGCTAATCCCTATTTGGTGGTCGGTGAGGAAGATGGAACCATGGCCTCTACTATATCTTCCCTTCTGTTGTCATATTGAGGTTTTCTGTGCATCCACCAAGAAATTCTTTATCCCTGGGGCATGTTTTAACTGCATATTAAAGCATCTGAAGAACATTGCCCAGCGAACCTGTTTGGGGGACAACTGTCTTGGGGTCTGGAGTCCCTCTAGGTTCTTATGGTCGAGCCAGACTTCAAACCATAATAATAGCAATAGCAATAGCAATAGCAGTAGACTTATATACCGCTTCATAGGCCTTTCAGGCCTCTCTAAGCGGTTTACAGAGAGTCAGCATATTGCCCCCAACAATCTGGGTCCTCATTTTACCCACCTCGGAAGGATGGAAGGCTGAGTCAACCCTGAGCCGGTGAGATTTGAACCACTGACCTGCTGATCTAGCAGTAGCCTGCAGTGCTGCATTTTAACCACTGCGCCACCTTGGCTCCTCCAGCAAATGTCACCAGGTAAGTAAAGCCCAACAAACCATGAAAGCCTCATTTTCCCAGGTGACCCAATTATGTTCGGTATCAGACAGTTTTTGAGACATGTATGCACAAGATTGCAAAATGCCATCCTCGTTGGCCTGCAACAGAACTGCCACCACTGCCACATCACTAGCAGAGGCCTATATAGTGAACGGCTTGGGGGGGGGGGGTTTCAGGATGTTTTAATACTCGTTCTTGGGTGAATAATCTTTTTAAGTGTTCAAATGCTCACTGACAGGCCAGCGTCCACTGTATGGGCTGACTTGGCCGTGGCTTCCCAATTAACCATTTGGTCTTCAATAAATCCATTAGGGGCAGAGCTACAAGGACAAAGGATGGGATGAATTGGCAATAAAAATCTGCAATTGCTTTGGGGGGCTTGCCAATCCATCACTGCCTTTACTTTTGCTAGGTCCATCTTTATACCCTTACATGATATTCTGAACCCTAAATAGTCCAGTTTAGTTTTGTGAAATTCACATTTTGATAATTTCACAAACAGCTTGGCATCCAACAGTTTTCTAAGTACCTGGCGCACCAAACGGACATGTTCTTCCATTGTTTTAGTGTATATAAGTATATCATCTATCTAAACAAGGACCCCTTTATAAAGATGTTCATGCAGGACTTCATTAATCAGCTGCATGAACACAGCAGGGGCTCCTTGTAACCCAAAAAACATGACCCTAAACTGATAGATACCTAATGGACAATTGAACATTGTTTTCCATTCATCACCTGCTTTGAGTCAGATCTTGTAATAGGCCTCCCTGAGATTGAGTTTAGTGAATATATGGCTCTCTGCTAATCGGGCCAACATATCTTTCATCAATGAAAGTGGGTAGAAACACTCAACACAAACCACATTGATACCTCTAAAGTCAACACACAGTCTTAATGCTCCATCTTCCCCCCCCCCCCCCCCGAAGCAGCACAAGAGCGGCTACCTGTGATTGGGCTGGTTGTATAAAACTCTGATTAAGATTCTTTTTGATATATGCTCACATCTTGCTCAACTCCTGAGGAGTTATTGAGGGATTTCGGTAATTGTGACCCAGTGATTATCTCTATCGCATAAACAGTGGGCCTCTGGGGAGGCAAGGTTTCACCACCTTGCTCACTGAACACCTCCCTTAGATCATCATACATAAGTGGATATGGTGCCTCCTTCCCCCTTTGTCAGACTCCAACCCCATGGCAAGTTGCTAATGTGGAGGTGGATTAGGGTCAAGTCCGAACTGAAGATGCCAAGTCTGATACCGAAGATGGCCACAATACAAGACACTGAAGGGAGCTGTGCCACAGGTGGGTATCTAATATGGCCTCTACCATATCATGCTCTTCTTGGAGGAGTGGGACAAGGAGGAGCCATCTGAATAAAGACATCCAAAATGGGCTGCAATGAAACACCAGATGGATTTTTTCCTAATAAAGATGAAGTTTCAACTGGACAGTAACCGGATTTATAATTCTCTCAATCAGAAAAGGACATATGTATTTAGGCACGGCTTTCTTATTAGGAACACTTAACCTAAGGTATTTGGTCAATAGGTAGACCTTTTGCCCTACCCAGAGAGGTGCTTGGCATAGAGAGCAGGAGCCACACAATGTGTCCTGGGAGACACATGCCTCAGATGAAGGGTTCTGGCAGTATAGGACCACCCTGGAGAGATACCACACTCTTTATAATCGTGTTCAGTACTTCCAAAAAACACACAGTGCAAAACACAAGTGAATTAAAGTCAAGCCTCTAATTCCATACTTCCATCCACCATTTAGATCCTCCTGTGCTCCACCCCCCTGTGGCCTGCACTCTCCTATGCACACACAATACACCCACCCTATGACATTACAGATCATGTTGCTTTACATTGCCATGCCTGTGCTGGTGCCATTCCGTATGAAAGTCACTGCAGGATCTGAAGGTCCTTAAAGCTCTTGGTGCAGCATGGAAACAAGTATGGTGTCAAGTTTCCGAAAGACCCCTAATTGACAGCAGAAATCCAAGTCATGAAATGCCCTAGTGATAAATCTCCCCATCAACCGAATGGCAGCCCCGAGCTACTGAGAGCACTGGGGCTGACACTTAAGGTAAAGCGTTCCAAACTTGACTGCAGAGAATGTGACTTCTGCAACTGAGTGGTCAATGCCTGGAATGCAGTACCTGATTCTGTGCTTTCTTCCCAAATCCCAAAACTTTAACTTTAGACTGTCTACTGTTGACCTCAACCCATTCCTAAGAGGTTTGTAAGGGGCGTGCATAAGCACATCAACGTGCCTGCCGTCCCTGTCCTAATGTTTCTTTTTATTCATATTCATTTCATGTATTCAAAACCATGTTTTTTACAATATATAATGTTGTCTAATACATGCTTGACAAAATAAATAAACAAAAATAAAATAAAATATAGTAAAAAAGTAGGGAGCAATATTGGAAGTATAGTGGAAAGACATAATACTTTTTTGAGGTATCACTATATATATAGAGAGATAATTGTAGGCTCCTTATAGCATTTTTGGTTGTACTAACACCTACTACAAGTATGAATATTCAGTGGTTTCAAATCATGAAAAGTAGGAAAAGCAAGGGAAATATCTATGACATTAAGTATCACAAGAACAATCCAACTTGCTGTCATATCATTTACCACGGGCCCTCTGAAATAACTCAGTTTTCAGAAATTTATAAAAATCCAGGCCAATGAAAGCCAACCTAATTTTTAAGAGGTTTTTCATTTCTAGTAAGCTCTGCTATTGAAAAGCAGCATCTTTGATTCCCCCAGCATAAGTCATAGAAATGGGGATCCCCAACAGTTGTACTTTCTCATGGAAAAGTCCATATATTTCAGAAAAATTATTTTAATATGGTATGTTAGGTACAGTTGTGCTTGTGTCACAATTGTCACAAAGTTTTTCTCTCTCTACTAAAGTACAATTTTACTACATAATAATATGCTCAGGGGCAATGTTTGATTTCAAGCTTGTTTGCTCTTTTGTTTTTTGCAATCCTAAATCAATGAAAAGATTATTCTTGAACACTCTTCTTATTCCAAAGTATGAAACCTCCCTGCCACTTCCAAAATGACCCATGGATTGAAGTAAAACAGAAAGATGAATGACATTTTCTCTGACATTTCATGCTAGACTTAACAGCCATACACTGGAAGAAAAACATCCTTGGAATGTATGCATTGAAAGCTTCATATATATTTTTTGACAATCATTTTTTATTTAAACAAAGTTTGAGAGGGGGAAACCAATGTGCCAGGAAACTTCAAAATTGATGCAGAAGCTGTAACTTCTGATGGAAAGGTAAGTCATTGAGAAAGGCCATGGTTCCATTAACAAAGCAAAGGGCAGCAAGTTATTATGTAGCTGCCAAAAGACAGAACTTCATAGAGGTCAGTGAAGAAAGTAAAGTTTTTAAGGAAGAAGACTGAGCATTATTTTATATTTTTATTAAAACAGAAGGTGCATGATTTGAAGGCAGATATTGGGGATTTTTCTTCATAGAAAGGAATTATTTACTTCATTCTTCATTTTGGTTATAAGTATTTATATAACTTCTCTATCATTTGCTGGTCTCAGTTTTAGTTTTTTTTTTATATAAATGAAAGTTTGGGGAAGTTTTATGCTACTTAAAGTTGAACTCAGCAGACTATAAACCTGCAAAGCAGAAATTATTCAATCTCTCAATTAATGTCAGTCAAGGTGTTTGTGATATGAACCGGCAGTGTGCAACTGCTGCCAAAAAAATCAACACAGTTCTAGGCTGCATAATCAGAGGAATAGAATCAAGATCACGTAAAGTGCTAATACCATTTTATAATGCCTTGGTAAGGCCACACTTGGAATACTGCATTCAGTTTTGGTTGCCAGGATATAAAAAAAGATGTGGAGACTCTATAAAGAGTGCAGAGAAGAGCAACAAAGATGATTAGGAGACTTCCAGATAAAACATATGAAGAACAGTTGTAGGAACTGGGTATGTCTAGTTTAATGAAACTAGAAAAGAAAAGGAGAGGGTGACATGATAGCAGTGTTCCAGTATCTCAGGGGCTGCCACAAAGAAGAGGGAGTCAAGCTATTCTCCAAAGCACCTGTGGGTAAGACAAGAAGCAATGGGTGAAAACTAATCAAGGAGAGAAGCAACCTAGAACTAAAGAGAAATTTATTTAGAACAATTAATCAGTGGAACAACCTGCCTCCAGAAGTTGTGAATGCTTCAACACTGGAAGTTTTTAAGAAGATATTGCATAGCCATTTGTCTGAAGTGGTGTAGGGTTTCCTGCCTAGGCAGGGGACTAGATTAGAAGATCTCCAAGGTCCCTTCCAACTCAGTTATTCTGTTATTCTGATAATTGATTGGCCCCCAAATCTATTTATGGCAGGAATTTTGATAAAATAGAAGCTTCTACTAATACTGTGATGGGTGGATGTGATTGTGAAAGAGTTTGGCTTCATGTTTTTGTGTGTATGTTTATTCAGCATTTTTAAAATATATAATTCCAGGCAGTAAATATATCTAATATTACTACCTTCTGGGTTCTACACAATCCCAAGAAAGGGTGACTTGTTCAAAGTCATCCAGCTGGCTTTTATGTCTAAGGGAGGCCCACAACTCACAGTTTCCTGGTTTCTATGCCAGCACATTAATTACTAATCAGATTGATTCTAAATTTTCTTTATTAACTAAGGCTTCTAGAGACTGCAGTCCAAGAAACATTCAATCCTATAACCCTCCAATTCTTCTTCAGGCTTCTATCCTTTCTACCTAGTCATATTTCTTTTTTGGTGAGCATATTGCTGAATTCTTATTGTGATATTTTTTGGTTTATTTCATTGTTCTATTATCTTACTTCTGTTTACACTCTTTTCATTTCTTCTTTTTCATTTTTGTCAGCTACCTAGAGTGGCCTTACAGTGAGAGGTAGCAAATTAAACAAATAAATAAATAATAACAGCCAACTCTAGACTATGAGATCACAATCACAATTATTTTTTTTATTTTATTTTTGTTCAAAAGTTTTATTTCTTTTAAAACAAACATTTCATCCTTCCTCAATCAGTAAGACATCGAAGTACAATTTTTTGTATGTCAAAATAATTCTAGTTTACCACCAAATTCTTGTCTAGGCTAATGCATACCCCTCCCTCCCTCCACCCTCCCCCCAACCCCCCTCCTCCCCCCCGACTTCCCAGAACCCGTACATGGTATGGATTTTTAACAAACACAGTCTAAAATCTATTGAAAAAAAGAAATAAAGAAATTAATGACATTCTACATTGACCTTAGCTTCTTCTTGCTGAACTAACTTTAAACAATTTAAATCATTTCTGATCTTAAGCATAGGCTAACTGGAATTTCTTGGTCCCATATTTATTTTGTATATAGTCAATCCATTTTTTCCAGTCTCGTTTATATCTCTCATTTGAGTGATCTTTAATATATGCTGATATTTTAGCCATCTCAGCTAAGTTTGTAACTTTCAATGTCCATTCTTGAGTTGTGGGCAAGTCTTCCTTCTTCCAGTATTGCGCCACCAACAGTCTTGCTGCCGTTATTAGGTGCAGAATCAAGTTACTCTCTACCACTGTAAAAACAGTACATATACCTAATAAGAATAACTGAGGAGTAAACTTTATCCTTCTTTTAAAGATATTTTGCATAATCCACCATATTTTTATCCAGAATGCCTTAACCTTTTGGCAGGTCCACCATATATGATAATATGTAGCATCGAGAGAGCCACACCTCCAACATTTAGACTGTACATTCGGATACATAGAAGCCAGCTTTTTAGGTTCTAAATGCCATCTATAGAACATCTTATAAAAATTTTCTCTCAGATTTTGAGCTTGTGTGAATTTCACATTTGTTACCCATATTCTTTCCCATGTATCCAACATTATTGGTTCTTCAATATTTTGAGCCCACTTTATCATACAATCTTTAACTAATTCTGTTTCTGAATCCATCTGTATTAATACATTATATATCCTCTTTATATGCATTAAGCCTTGATCTCTTATTTGTTTAAACAAAATATCTTCAGCTTGGATAAAACCAATTTTTGATCTATTTTCCACCTGGCCTGTAATTGCCCATACTGGAACCATGTTTGAACTACCTTCTCCTCTTTTAATACCTCCAAAGATTTTAGTTGTAGTACCCCCCTTTCCAAAATGAGAAGCTGTCTATAGGTAATTCTATCTTGTTTTTGTGCTATGTTCATATTTTCAATTGTATGTCTAGGAATTGCCCACATGGGTATTTTGTCATTTAATTTATATTAGGAGATCACAATCACAATTATTGATGTTGAACCACAAACTGCCTATTCTATGCATGTACATTTGATTTTTCTGGTCTAAGTGTGAAACCTTACTTTTCTCACCACTGAATTGCATTTTGTTGAATAGGGCTAAGTGTTCAAGTCTGCTGAGAATCTTCTGGTCTACCTTCTAAAGTGTGATTATTTCTCACAGCTTGGTGTTATCTGCAAATTTGATGAGCTACTCTTCTATTCCCTCATCTAAATTATTTATGAAGATGTTGAAGAGTATTGGGCCTAAGGCATAACCTTGGGATATTCCACTGCACACTTCACTCCATATAGATGTAATTCCATTGATGACTACATGTTACAGTAAGTATGGTTTGTCAGTCAATTATGAATCTGTCTGGTGGCGATGTTGTCTATCTCACATTTTTCTATCTTACTAAGAAGTGGGTCATGATCTACTTTGTCAAATGCCTTACTGAAGTCCAAGTTTACTATGCCCAGAGCATTTTGTTTGTCTTCTAATTTAGTCACTTTGTCAAAGAATGCAGTGAGTTTTGTCTGGCATGATCTGTTTTTGACAAACCCTTATTGGCTTCCAATAATTGTTTTGTTTGTTTCTAGGTGTTCACATATCCTTTGCTCGACTATCTTTTATAGGATCTTTCCAATTATTGATTGTTCTTTAGTTTCTTGGGTTCAATTATTTTTCCATTTTGAAGATGGGACCACATCAGCCCTTTTCCGGCCCTCTGGTAGTTCCCTGAAGCTCCAGGATATTTGGAAGTTATAGTTCAGTGGTTCTGAGATCACATCTGCCAGCTCTTTCAGAACTCTAGAATGTAATCCATAAGGTTCTGCTGATTTGAAATTATATAGATTGGAAAGATGTTCTCTTACTATCTTTCTTATGTGTTTTGACTTCCTAATCTGCTTTTATAGTACTAGTTTTGATAGGTTGGACAATATATAATAGTGGCAGTATATGGAAACCTGCCTTGTTGCAGGTATCTCCATAGTGAATATAGAAATAAGAAATAAGCAAAAATGACTCAAAATCAAAAAAATCCACTATGTGAAAATCCCAAATTGGCTATCACCGACAGAAAGGATGACTCATCCAAATTTTACAAATTTGAACAAAATGCTAAGATACAGAGATTTAATTGATAGACAGGGAAATTTAAAAACAATTGAAGAATTGGCAGAACAGAACATGAAAATTGACTGGCTAACTTACCTCCAAATCAAAACTAAATACAATACTGATACTAAATTATATGACATCGAAACAGAACCACATGAATTGGATAAAATTATTCAAAGTGCAGATAGAAAGATGATAGGGAGAATATATAAATTTCTCCTGAAGTATAAAATGGAAGAGGAAATTGTGAAAGAACAAATGATAAAATGGGTGCAGAACTTTGGCTATAATATTGAATTAGACAAATGGGAAAAAATTGGGGGAACAAACTTAAAAATGACATTATCAGTTGCATACAAGGAAAACCAGTACAAAATGTTTTACAGATGGCACCTGGCACCAACAAGGTTAGCTAAAATCTTAACAAATACCTCCCCAAAATGTTGGAAATGCGAATCAATACACAGAACATATTACCATTTATGGTGGACCTGTGAGGAGGCTAAAATGTTTTGGAAAAAGATCCAAAATTGGCTGGAGGCAATAACAGGGGTTAAAATAGAATGGAAACCTGAAGTTTTTTTTAATTATAAATAATGTCTGCGAAATACAAAAAAGAAATCAGTATTTAATATTACATATAATTACGGCGACAAGGATTGCCTTTGCCCAGAAATGGAAAAACAAATTAACTCCAAGTGAAGATGAAATAATAAGAAAGGTTATGGATTGTGCTGAAATGGACAAACTAACTAAAGAAATCCAGGGAAAAGAAGAATCAGAATTCTACCAGATATGGGATAAATGGTATAGGTGGATGGAGGAAAGAAACAAGAATCAATGAAGGAATATAACAAAACTCAAAAATAATAGTTATGAGTAAAATAAGAGGGTTAAGAATGGTGAAATCTGAATGAAATACAATAGAAGGGGAAATAATATAAGGTGAGCGGTATCGATTGATGATTGCTATTAGAAAGAACAGGAAGCCCCTGTTCATATGATATTGTGTAAATCAGTCTGCGCATGTGCGAGGCAGGATGGCCGCTGGTTTCCTTTGCTCCGTCCGGTGGAGCAAGAAAACGCCGAAATAAACCGCCGTTCTGGATTGGAGCCTTACAAAACAGGGTCCCTGTAACGGATCGAGATCCTGGGGAGCTGAACAAACAATCTTTCGGAGGGTCGACGCTCCCAAACATCCTCTGTCCCACGCGGCAGCCCGGAGTGTGCTTTGCAGCGCTCGTTTAGGCTGGCGGAATGGCGGCGCTGCGCTAAAGGCTTTGCTTCGGCGTTTTTAAGCCTTAGGCGTTTTAGTCACCCACAAGCAGCTTTGGACCAGCGTTTTACGATCTTTTATGGTCCTAGCTTTAGCCCTATTTCCTTTGCTGATTGGGAGGACCCTGGTGCTTAGTTGTCTCCGGAGGACTATTGTTATTCAAAGGAGGTGGGTGATTCGAACGATGCTGGAGGAGGCAAGGCAGCTGGTTTTCTCCCGGCTGCTGTAGTCTCTTTAGGCGCCCCCCCCTCCCTTTCTACTCTGGTGGATTATATTACTGGATGTTTTTGGCGTTTTTCGACATCTTTGGCCCTGTTTCCCTTGGAATCTCTTTAGACTCTGTTGCTGACTTTATAGAGGGGTAGTTGGTTTGATATGGGGCGGTATAAGACCTGGCAGCTGGCCTTGCGGCCATTACCACAACCCCTTAATCTACCCCCTAGGCCTTTTTTACAGCACGGCCTCTCCTTTTCTCCCTGGCCTTCAGTTCGCTCTTACTTATACGGGACTTTACCATATGGTTCCTTACTCACGGCTACTGGACATTGGACATTGGACTCACGATCTAGTCCTGGTTGGTACGATCATTGCCGCCCGTTGTTGTTAAGAGACTCCATCTTAGCCCCTTTGGAGCTTCTATCCCAATACCATCTACATCATCTTTACCATCTTCTCCAACGCTGCCTTTTCCATCAACATTGGTTTCAACGCTACCTTTTTTACCAACATTGGTTTCCTGCCACTCTGGACTTTGACTGTCTGACTTCCCTCACCCATATATTTAGGGCCTGTGATCCTGTTTTCTTAGCCCTGACTGTTACCATCACTATTATACTGGTTTTACCCCCAGAAGGAAATTTTGGACCTGGGCTGCGAACATTAACTCCGAACATTAAGAGCCAATTTTGCCATCTGAACTCGCACCTTAAATTTTAATCAACTGTGCTACTATTTTAGTTTCTTTCTTTTCTTTCATCTTTCTCTTCTCTCTTTGTATGGGATATGCATGAGATACGTATGAGATGAATGAATGTCCCACTTTTTATTATCATATTGTTGTAAATTTTTGTGTTTTTAACTCTTACGTGGGGACTGTTTGGGGGAGTGCATGAGTATGTGTGATTCGGAGGACCTGCCAGGAGATGCGGGGGCCATGGGGGTGGTTGAGGGGACCAGAGACACGGGAGAGGGTCGGGGTATTACGGTCGTAACAGGGAGGGGCAGATACGGCGGGGACTTTAGGGCAGGCCATTATCGGGGAAGGAGGGTTCGCTACATTACAGAGATCCCTCCTTCCGGCCCTATGAGTCCCACTCCGAGACCAGATGGCGCAGGTAGTCAGGACCCTGGACTCAGGCTGTTGTCGCTAAATGCCAGGTCTGTTGTACACAAAGCTCCTCTCGTCCGGGACTTAATTTTAGACGAGAGGGCAGACCTGGCATGTATTACTGAAACCTGGCTGGGCCCAGAGGGAGGAGTCCCCCTTGTAGAGCTGTGCCCAGAAGGATTTCAGGTGCTACACCAGCCGAGAGCCCAGGGAAGGGGTGGGGGTGTGGCCATTGTTATCCGGGAGTCGTTAGTTCCTCGTAGGGTCCCTGCTCCGGAGCTTGTCGGGTGTGAGTCTCTGCTGATAAAGTTGGACCTCAAGGGTCAAGTGGGTCTGCTGTTAACGTACCTGCCTCCCAACAGCGTTGCAGCAGCCCTCCCCTCGCTCCTCGAGTCGGTAGCCGAGCTGGCAATTGAGTTCCCTAGGTTGATGGTCCTGGGGGACTTTAATTTGCCGTCGCTCGGTGAAAACTCTGATGGGGCGCAGGAGTTCATGGCTTCCATGACAGCCATGGGCTTGACCCAAGTAATTCGGGGCCCAACCCATTCGGCGGGTCACATGCTCGACCTCGTATTCCTCTCGGAGCAGTGGATTTGTGATCTTGGTCTGAGGGGTAACGACATCATACCCCTGTCGTGGTCAGACCACTGCCTACTGAGGCTCGACTTCCGGAGACCAAACCCCCACTGTAGGGAGGAGGAACCGACCAGGTGGTTCCGCCCCAGGCGACTTATGGAACCGTTAAGGTTCCAGACGGAACTTGGGGTCATTCCTGATACTTTCGCCCACAGTCCGGTAGAGACTCTGGTTGCTGCTTGGCACTCGGCAGCATCGGAGGCCCTCGACCGGATTGCGCCACTACGGCCCCTCCGAGGCGGCGGATCCCGGAGACCTCCTTGGTTCACCGAGGAACTCCGGGAGATGAAGCGCCGGAGGAGATGCCTAGAGCACCGATGGAGGTCCAATAAGTCCGAATCGAACCGAGCAATGGTAACCACCTGCACCAAGGAATACACCAGGGCACTTAGGGCAGCGAAAAGATCTCACATAGCCACCTTGGTTGCGTCCGCTGAGTCCCGCCCAGCCGCCCTGTTTAAGATAACCCGCTCCCTATTGAATAAAAGGGAAGCGGGGGAACCCTTGCAGGGCAGAGCTGAGGACTATGCCCAATTCTTAGTGGACAAAATTGCTCGGTTTCGGTCGGACTTGGACTCCATCCCCGCAGTTCCAGCCGAGGCACAGGAGGATCAAGTAGAACATCTCTGGGTTGAGTTTCAGGATGTTACCCCCGGGGATGTGGACAAGGCCATGAGGGCTGTAAGTGCCTCCACCTGCATACTGGACCCGTGTCCCTCATGGCTGGTTACTAACAGCAGTGAGGTGACATGAGGCTGGATCCAGGTGGTTGTTACCACCTCTCTTCGGGAGGGGAACTTCCCCGCCGCACTGAAAGCGGCGGTGGTGAGACCCCTCCTAAAGAAGCCATCTCTGGATCCAGCTGTTCTTAATAACTATCGCCCAGTCTCCAACCTTCCCTTCCTTGGGAAGGTTGTTGAGAAGGTGGTGGCCTTCCAGCTCCAACGGTCCTTGGAGGAAGCAAACTATCTCGACCCCTTCCAGTCAGGCTTCAGACCCGGTTACAGCACAGAAACCGCTTTGGTCGCATTGACCGATGATCTCTGGAGAGCCAGAGATGGAGGACATTCCTCCATCCTGGTCCTCCTTGACCTCTCAGCGGCTTTCGATACCATCGACCATGGTATCCTTCTGCGACGACTGCGGGAGGTGGGAGTGGGAGGCACTGTGTTGCGGTGGTTCTCCTCCTACCTCTCGGACAGGTCGCAGTCGGTGTTAGTGGGGGGGCAGAGATCGTCCCCTAGGCCCCTAACATATGGGGTGCCTCAGGGCTCGGTCTTATCCCCCCTACTATTCAACATCTACATGAAACCGCTGGGAGAGATCATCCGCAGGCACGGGATCAGATACCATCAATATGCGGACGATACCCAGTTGTATCTGTCCGCCCCGTGCCAACTCAATGAAGCGGCAGACGTGATGAACCGAGGCCTTGAGACCGTTATGGACTGGATGAGGGTAAACAAGCTTGTGCTCAACCCAGAAAAGACCGAGTGGCTGTTGTGCTTCCCTCCCAAAGATTCGATCAATATTCCATCACTCAGGCTGGGGGGTCAAATTCTATACCCCTCAGAGAGGGTTCGCAACTTGGGAGTCCTCCTGGATTCACAGCTATCATTTGACCACCATCTGACGGCTGTGACCAGGGGGGCATTCGCCCAGGTTCGCCTGGTGCGCCAGTTGTGACCCTACCTGAATCGGGAGGCTCTCACAACAGTCACTCGGGCCCTTGTGACCTCTAGGCTGGAATACTGCAATGTGCTCTACATGGGGCTGCCCTTGAAGAGCATCCGGCGACTTCAGCTAGTACAGAACGCGGCCGCGCGAGCGATTGTGGGTGCACCTCGGTTCACCCACATAACACCTATCGTCCGCGAGCTGAGCTGGCTACCTGTCGATCTCCGGATGCGCTTCAAGGTGCTATTAGTCACCCATAAAGCCCTGCATGGTAGTGGATCTGGGTACTTGAGAGACCGCCTTCTGCCAATTACCTCCCTGCGACCAATTCGATCTCATAGATTGGGCCTCCTCCGTATTCCATCGGCCAGCCAGTGCCGGCTGGCAACTACAAGGAGGAGGGCCTTCTCAGTAGTAGCCCCGACCCTTTGGAACGAGCTCCCCGTGGAGATTCGTACCCTCTCCACCGTCCAGGCCTTCCGCACAGCCCTTAAGAACTGGCTAGCCCGTCAGGCCTGGGGACAAGGATAGCCGCCCCTCCCGAATGATGAATGTATGTTGCTTATTACTTTTATTATATGTGTCTATGTCATTGTTTGTGTTCCCCCTCCCTGATTTTATGTGAGCCGCCCTGAGTCCCCTCAGGGAAAAGGGCGGCCTACAAATGTTAATAAAATCTAAAAAATCTAAATCTAAATCTAACCCTGTTCATATGATATTGTGTAAATGTGGTGTACGTCTAAGTTTTGTGTGTGTGTATTTTACATGTTTGTTAATAAAAAAATAATAATAATTAAAAAAAGAAATAAGACATCACTAGTGTGACTTCAATAGCTTGGATGTATCAATACTGTTCACAACTAAAAATGCTTGGGGAGAAGTGCTTTGTGTCTCATACAAACACAGCAACTTTCTCTGGTATTAAGGTAGTTCCTCCTTTTTCTGTCTTTCTGCAGACCTGGGGAAAAAAGATCCACCTGCTGAAAGGAGTTAATTTGATTGAAATAGCCACATTTTATAATACAGTCGCTTTACTGAGTGGGAAGTACTATGCTAGAATGAGATCCAAAGTAATTCTTCTGAATATTTTTCAACACATGAATAGCACTACTGAATTCATCAGTTTAACATCATTATGGTTTGGTCTCAGGATGGCCAAATGATGATTCATGAGAAGTACAGCCATCTCAACCATATGATAGTTTCAGGAAGCACCACAGAAGTGCAACATGAATTTTTACAGCTACAAAAAAAGTATGAATATGATTTTTTTTCTTCTAAAGATACATGCTAGAATATTTTGTTATGCTATTCATTTCATCATTGATTTGCAGGGAGTAAATTATTCACATTTAATTCCTTGATAAATCTCTTTTAACATATTCTAGTAAATTTATCAAATTGCAATTCAGTTGTGATATACAGGTGAAACTCAAAAAATTAGAATATTGTGCAAAAGTTCATTTATTTCAGTAATGCAACTTAAAAGGTGAAACTATTATATGAGATGAGACTCATTACATGCAAAGCAAGATAGTTCAAGCTGTGATTTGTCATAATTGTGATTATTATGGCATACAGCTCATGAAAAGCCCAAATCCACCATCTCAGAAAATTAGAATATTACACGCATTCAATAAAGCAAGGATTGTACATAGAACAATATCGGACCTCTGAAAAATATAAGCATACATATGTACTCAGTACTTGGTTTGGGCCCCTTTTGCAGCAATTACTGCCTCAATGTGGCGTGGCATGGAAGCTATCAGCCTGTGGCATTACTAAGGTGTTATGGAAGACCAGGATGCTTCAATAACAGCCTTCAGCTCTTCTGCATTGTTCGGTCTCATGTCTCTTATCTTTTTCTTGGCAATGCCCCATAGATTCTCTATGGGGTTCAAGTCAGGCGAGTTTTCTGGCCAATCAAGCACAGTAATCCAACAGTCATTGAGCCAGGTTTTGGTGCTTTTGGCAGTGTGGGCAGCTGGAAAATGAAGTCAGCATCCCCATAAATCTTGTCTGTGGAAGGAAGCATGAAGTGCTCCAAAATCTCCTGGTAGACGGCTGCGTTGACCCTGGACTTAATGAAGCACAGTGGTCCAAAGTCCTGTTGCTCAGTGGTCCAAAGTCCTCTTTTCTGATGAGAGCAACTTTTGCTTCTCATTTGGAAACCAAGGACCAGAGTATGGAGGAAGAATGGAGAGGCCAATCAAGCACAGTAATCCCATGGTCATTGAATCAGTTTTTGGTGCTTTTGGCAAAAGTTGTTCTCTAACTGTCACACAATTACAGAAAGGATCATAAAGGTCATTCAGGACACCACTACAATCTTGGTAGGAATATATTCTGAGTCAATTATTTCATTCTAGATAAATTTATTTCTGTATGGCATTCCAAATACAAACCTTTCACATTCTGAGAATTACATTTTTCTTCATACACCCTGGTTAAAAGCAACTCTGCTTTATTTTCCCCTAGAGAGTTGTAGCTGTAGGAAACTCTTTAAGCGAAACATTTTGGGGGACTTTCTTCATCTGGGCAGGCCTTTGGCAGCTTTGATTCAGACCCGTTATCAAATAATTGCATTTGATAACAATTGAAGGCCATGTTGTTTATATGTATAACATGAAGATAATCTTTCAGCCTTTCAAGCAAAATACCCTGTTTCCCCAAAAATAAGACCTCCCCAGATAATATGCCTAATAAGGCTTTTGAGCACATGTGCTAAAATAAGCCCTCCCCCAAAGTAAGCCTTCCTCAAAATATTGCAACACAGCAGCAGCCATGAGGTGACCACGCTCACCGCCTCCCACACCTCAAAAATAATAAGACCTCCCCATAAATAAGGCCAAGTGCTTATTTCAGAGGACAAAAGAAAATAAGACCTTGTCTTATATTTGGGCAAACATGGCATCTGTAAAGTATATATGGGTTTGTGTGTATATGTGTAGCCAGAAAACAGTTTATATGTGGACTTTCCTATTTTGGTTTTTTTTTATGATAACACAATCCTCTTAGGTTTATCTCAGAAACAGTGACTAAAAGGAGTAACTAGTCTAAAGTTACCCAACAAAGTTCAATGTCTAGTAAGAACTTGTACTTGGCAGGAGATTTATATTCAAATGGAATTGGCCCAAACAGTGCAAAACAACAAAAGAATAGAAGGGACAACTGAAAAAAATGATGATCTAATTTAAATTTGACTGAAAACACTTAAGTGTGATTACTCTTATGACTGAGTAGTGTCTCCTTTTTATCATATTAAAAATTACAGTTCAGTAGAGAAGGTATGGGGAAGTAAACAATAAACCAAGAAAGTGACCTGGATAATTTTCTTCTTTCTTTTTCTTTACTAGACCATATTCTTTTTTTTTTTCTATTTGCCTATTTTTCTTTTTTACTTCTTCATTTTCTGTGACTTTTACATTTTATTATTTCTAGTTTGTATTAGAGAAAGAAATCATGAGATTGCCTACTGAAAATCAGAAAAGAACAGAATGAGTTTCCAAGTAATATAATAGAAACCTTATTCATATCCATGATATTGTATTATAACCTTATTGGGTTATATAAAAGAGCACAGACATTAAAATGACCTAATATCCAAGTGTTAATACAAGTAATGGGTGTTTATGAATATTCTGAACTTTCCAAAATTACACATAGATTAAATTTTCCCTCAAGCTATGTGTTACAAAATATGCAAGGGTAAATAATAGCAATCTAAAGTGGATATGATTACACAAATTAGATTTCAGTCAGGAAGTTCCCAGTTTCCTGTGATATTTAACATCTACAAATAATCAGGTGCAGTGTATGTTTTATGTTATCTTAAAGGCAGCACTTTTTGTTTTACTTTGTAATCTTAAACACCTGCTTGGGTGTTGCTTCAGTACTTTAAAAAAAAAAGTTCCAGGTTCTGACATGCCATCAATACATTAAATATTACCTCATGCTCTTTAGAGATTTTCCAGCAGAATGCAGAAGCCTATGTTCATTTGCTAACCTTGCACATCCATACAAGATCAACAATGTAGCATATTGAGCAAGATATTTATGCAACCTGAATGGTTGGGCTACTGTTTTTAATTCTGCAGAGAGATCTGACCTACATAAGATGCCAAAATCTCTAGCCCAGTGACGGCTAACCTTTTTGTAATTGTGTGCCAAAAGTGCCCGCACCCATAATGCAATGTGTCGCCCCCCCTTGCACCCTGTTTTGGGCCTGGAAGGCCTTCTGCACCAACCTAGAAGCCAAAACGGGGTACAGGGCTCCAAAATGCAATGTGAGAGCCACCTGTGCATGCGCCCTTCCCCATCCATGCAGACACATGTGTCCTGCATGTGTCCCACCCTCGTGCATGCACATCTAAGATCCAAAGATGCCGGGAAGCACATGTGTATGTGCGGTGGACCTGGACTGGGGTGATGGCCGGCATGCCCACCATGGCTCTACCTCATTTAAGGGCCTAGGAGTCTCCAGAAACCTGAAAGGAGGTTTTTGGGTTTTTTTTCAAATTCTGATAATTGACAGAATAGATCATATATCAAAATGGTCTCAATAATTAAAATAATGAAAGGATGATTTCCAGAGACCAATTCACAATATTTCAATTAATGGATTATCAATGAAAAAATATCAATGTATTGTGCACATTGCTAGCATTGTGCAATGATCTTGAGCTTGTCTGCAAGGGCAAAACTATGTTAATTTAGATGGGTTATAAAAAAAGAGACAAATGTCAGACAACACAACAAACACTTGCTATTTGCTATAACATCTAAGTGGATGTTACCGTCATTCAGAGGCTGTAGACCAGACCGTCAAACTGGTGGCCCATGGCTGGATATGTCATGCACAGGCCACACCCATTCCAGCTCTGCAAAGGCAACAGCTGTTGCAATATGTCATGATACATCACGTGACACATCAAATTTGACACCCATGCTGTAGGTCATTTTACCTGATTCTGGTGACATAGTATTAAAAAAAACAGATACTGCCTTATTTTTCTGTTTGTAGATTTAATAAGAGCATTTGTTGGACACAGATGTTGAGCTGGATACATTTTTTTAAATGATTCTCCATTAATTGAATCATGTTGAATTGGTCTCTGGAAATGGTCCTTTCATTACTGAGACCATTTTGATATATCTAAACAGAGATTCATTTGGATCAATATTGGGGCAAAAGGTAACCAGCATGTATTCCTTTTAATAAGAAATCCATAGTATATCCAGTCTGCAATCCTTTTCTAAAATTTACAAAGGGGCAGCAGCTGAATCTCTTCCGACTCCCTTTGGTTTGAAAACACCAAGAGTAATTATAATGTTGTGTGAACACAAAGCCACGCCAGATAGATCTTAACAAATATCTTGACAGTGCCATAAGTATACTGGATAGCTTCAAAGTAAAGATAGATGGACAAGACTTCCTTGGATACTTTATAGATTTACAAAGAAAATGCAAGACTCATCAACTTTTCAGTCAAGTCTGCTGAATTTTGCATGGATTAAAAACCAACCAACACCTGTGTTTAAAAATTGTTGGCTCAAAGTCTGTCCTCAGAAGAGTTAAATAAAGGAAACTTATGAATTGATTCTTTTCTTGACAACATCATCTGCAAGTTTTGCTCATCTGGCATATAGTTTTCATTGCTTGGAAACACTCAGCAAGAGGTCCAAACCTTTTGTTTACGGCCGTATGCTTTTTTGTTTCTTGTCTTCATGGGGAGAACAATGATTTCTTTCATGCATTTCACAGAACATAAGGTATGCCATTGCTACAATGCTAGACACTAAGCAGTAGCTTGGAACTGATCTGATTTTGGAAAAGAAGAAGCATTTTTAATGTTATGCTCTTCTGAGACTTTGTTTAAAAAAAAATTCCAGGAGTTGAAATTTGAGCTTAATCACCACATTTGTCTCTAAACCTGATTTCACACATAGTTACAGAAAAAGCTTGTATACAAATGTGCGCTGATTTCATTTAAAAGAGTTGAAGAGACTCCAATTTAAATGAATACAGAGCCACCATTAGCAATAAATAACCCCAACTCTAACAAAAGCTGGCAGCAGCAATTTCATTTATAGAGATGGTCTTTCCCTCCTAGCTTTTTGTTTAAAAAATGCTGTGAATACAGATTTCAAGGCTTAATACTTTTTTATGTGACTATGTTGTAACAGTATATAAAAGTATGACACAAAGAGATTGATAGCTTATATGCCAGTGATGGCTAATCTTTTTATTGTTGTGTGTTGAAAGCCAAACCAATGCGCGACCCACACCTGGCACGACCCCACCCTGTTCATGCACACACAACCCCTTGCATGTGCCATCCTGTGCATGCACCTGACTTCACACATGCACATGCATCTTCAGCATGCCCCCGTGCATGTGTGGCAGAGACCCCAAAAACCAGCTGACGAGCAGAAGGCACATGCTCATGCGTTTTGGAGCTGAGCTGGGGCGATGATTTGCATGCCTGCCGAGAGGGCTTTTGGTGCCACCTTTGGCACGCTTGCAATAGATTCACCATCACAGTTATATGCAAATATCAATAAATCCATATCATCTTTTACATTGTTATTTAAAGCTACTTCTTATCAATAACCTTTTCATTTGCCAATATTAATAAAATTGTAGTTCTTTGAAAGACAGGACATTGGAATTAGCTAAAAAAACCCAGAAACACACTCATTTTATCACTATAGCTTATTAAAGCTTATGCCTTATAGTTGTAGTTGGAAAATATACTATCAAAGTTCTGATTTTTTCTACTATAGACTGACATGGCACTCCTCCTACAATGTCTGTAATTATCTGAGAACTTCAGACATAGATTTTGGATGTTCAGTACTTTGCTATATATATGAAGTTGACTTAAGCACATGTTCTTAAGCGCACACACACACACACACACACACACACACACACACAAAAGAGGCTTGGAAGGCTAGAGTGATAGTGGCTATCAGATTCCTTTTTTCTTTTTCTCTCCTCCTTTTTTTGGAAAAATGGATCAATATGCAGATAAGGAAACCTTAAAATTTTGAAATATCTTGGCTGGAATTCAAAATATATTGGAAGGATTTGGGAGATTTGAGAAGATGTTGGATAAACTGTTGTGCCTCAGAGCAAAAGATGATGGGGTTGGAGCCCCAAAAATTAAAGAATGAAAATATAGAAGATAAAGACAAGACAATAGATGAACTTATTAATGGAGCAAACATGGATGAAAGTGGAAAAAAGGGAAGATGGAAAAGTGAATTTGACAATTTGGAACTTTATCCCAGATTTCAAGATACAGGAGAAAAAAAAAGGGTGATAATAATGGAGTTAAGAAGAGAAACCTTTTCAGAAATAAGTCTGACAACCAAAGACAAGCTAATTTCAATAACAATTCAAGGGCAACGAGATTATCTGAGAGATCTTTCAAGCAGTAAAGTGCGGAGAGAAGTTTATAAAAACTTTATAAAGGAGTTAAAATGAGAATTGACACAACAACTGGCAAGAGAGATAAGAATGTTTTGCTACTGGAAAGATACAGGCTGATAATGAAAGTTGATGATAAAAAGTCAGTTAATTTTTGGTGATTAATAAGTAGGAATTTTAGTATTTTGTAGATTGTTTTAGATTGTTATTAAATGTTTATTCATTAACATATAATTAAGTACAACAACAATAATAAAATGATAACCTTAACTAGTAAAAGTAACTTGGATATAAATTGTAAATTGGGACTTGGGGAAAAGACCTATAAATTTTATTAATACATTTTTGTGTAGATCTTGTTATAAAGGTGTAATTTCTTTTGTTTCTGATGTGAGGAGATGTAATATAAATAGTAAATAATTTTTAGCTAACTACTACAATAACAAGGAAATGTTAATGAATAATGTTTAATGATATATACATGTGTTGTATTGGTAAAAGCAAATTGGACAAAAGTTTTAAATAGTGAGTTGGGGGAGGAAAGGAGAGGGAATGCTTAGATATCTTATTAATTGATTTTTTTCAGAATATGTTATAAAGGTGTAATGTTATTGGAGGTTTATTGAAATTGCGAATGAATGCCAGTAGGTGGTTGTGTCTTTAAATACAAATGATTTCAGATAAAAGCATGTTTAAATAATTGTAGTTAAATGAGAATTGTGGTACATTGATAGTAAAATACATAAAGATTTTTATTTAAAATTTACAATTCAATATGAATGAAGTATAAGTAATGATTGTGGAAGAAACACACGAAATATATTTGTAACCAATCGACACGCTTTCTACAAGATGTAATGAAGGATGATTCTTTTTTTGTGTTTTTGTTTATTTAAAACAATAAAAAAACTTTTCAAAAAATAGAAGATACTAACCTAGAATCACTGGAGTATGAGCATCACCAACATTTTGTGTTGGCAGCCTATTTACTACCTATTTGAGAATTTTTCTTTTTCCTCTTCTTCCTTTTTAATCCTTTAATCCTTGATATAGCCTGATAGAATCATGAGATAAATCCAGAAAATTGCCTTTCTGTATTTGCCTTTCCATATTTCCCCTCTATTGAAAACTATGTGGTAAAATGAGCTGAGAGAGTCAGTAGCGTCCCACAGTTGGTTTTTCATGACTAAGGTGGGACTGGAACTCACAATTTCCAGGTTTCTAGGCCAACACCTTAACCACTAACTGAATTTGGCTAAAGGTAAAATTTCCCCCTTTTCTTTCTCTGTTATAATTTACAATCATAAATTTAAGGGCATAATGTCCCAAATACAAAACAAAATAAAATTTATAATTTATTTTTTTAAACTCCCAAGTAGATAAGAAAACCCAGGGAGATATGGTTAAAAGCAAATTTTGTTAACTTGATGGGTCTCAAGTTCTTCTCAAATATATTTTATTTCTATTTCATTATAGGATTTTTAAGTACCATGGAGATGACTGTAGTATAGACTGACTAAGTAAAGAATGCTTTGATAGCAAAAACAAAATGGAAAGCAATTATTTCAAACCATACTTTAAAGTCATTTGGCACATTCTACTATAATAAGGCAATTAGCTCTGGTTAGGAGTTGTTCAATTAACTCATGGTTGAATTCTTTAGCGGGCCTTTAATAGGAGGGCAGATACCTACTGCATCTTTTTCTGCTAAGTGACATAGTTTAAAACTTTCTATAAGCCATTATAAGGGGGGCTGAGCCAGTACAATCCTTCTTAGTAATTCACAATAGTTAAGCACAAAGGAAGGTTCAAATGCTTTTGTGTCCTCATTTATTGCAGAACATTACTTTGATTTCAGAAGATTTTAAAAAGTTTGGCTGCCCTGTTCATTTATAGATAAATAGGAGGATTATAATTAGGCAGCCTATTTAGATTAATATTTCTTTCCCACTACATCATTAATAGTGTAGGTTATTGAAAAGCTTGAAAGTTAGATATATTGTAACTGAGTTTCTATAATCATGTAAATTTGAATCTCCTTAGTGTCTTTTATTATGGGTGTTTGCAGCTGGGAAAAGTTAAGAGAGCAAATAATGAAATGTGCATACATTATAAATGCTTATATACTTGCATTAGATAGGGAGATGCAGTTACAAAATAGAAACAGCATTTGGATGATGTTAGCACATGTATGCCAGCATTGGACATTGCTGGATCCTGCTGGCAATTTTCCTGTCTACTAATTCATTTTTAAATGATTTTATTGTACAACATAGAGGTATTTTGTTAATTTTTATATGGTGGATGTTTTTTAAAAAAATTATAGAAGCTATCAAGAATGTTTTTATTTTTTGGTGGAGATCTATGTTTAATAAATAAACGAACAACCACCAATGAAACAAATTTTTGTGTATGGCTAACTAATATATATATATATATATATATATATATATATATATATATATATATATATATATATATATATATATATATAATCTAATTTAATTAGATCCTTGATTTTATTAGCAAGTGTTCCTCAGGAAAACAAATTAAGGGTAGTCCTCATTTTATAACAGTTCATTTAGTGACTGTTCAAAGTTACAATGACTCTGAAAAAAAGACTTATGAACATTTTTTCACACTTATGACAATTACAGCACCTCATAGTCACATGAAAAAAATTGCTTGGCAACTGGTTAATATTTATAACAGTTACTGTGTCCCTGGCTCACACAATTACCTTTTGTGACCTTCTGACAAGCAAATCAACAGGGAAGTTCATTAAACAACTGTGTTCCTAAATTAACAGCAAAATGAAGCAAAATTCACTTAACAAATGTCTCACTTAGCAACAGAAGTTTTGGACTCAGTTGTGGTTGTACGTCAAGGGTTACTTGTAATTTAAAAAATGCTTTCTGACCAATCTGTGGTTCTTCAGACTGGAGCAGTATTCTAATAGAGTGAATATGGGTGGAAAAAAGGCACAGTTAGTACATAATTGTACTAACTGAAATGGAAGTAGACATTGCATTAAACAAAAGCTTTTCTTCTCCAGTATAATCAATTTTGCAGGAGCCATTAAATCTCTGCCTAAGCAATTGACCATGAAGGGCAGGCGCGGACTCCAAACAATTTGATGACTGTGGTGATATTAAGGTCCGACTTCTTTAATCTGCATCATGACAGAGAAAATAGTATAGCAGGTTTCAGATAATTTGAGTGCCTTCAACAATGAATGTGTTTTTCCAGCTTGCTCACTAAGAGGAGACTTCTCAGTAAACAAATGGATAGCTTCCAAAATGATTCAGGGCATCTCATCTACAAAGCAAATGAGATGCTGTCAAAGAACATGGAAAAGCTGCCTTTGTTTGTGCTGGAGTGCCTTTTGAATGACAACTTTCAACAGCTTGTAATCTGTTAATAAACTGCTAATGAATAAATCGCCTTTCAAATTGTTGACTGTCAGCATATGTAATCACTTCCATAAATGAAGATTCTGCGTATTAGCTCTGGCTTGCATTAGTAGTGCACGCAACTGCACAACACAGCAAACATTTTCTTGCCGTTCTTTGGCTGTGCTTTTTCTTTGGCACAGCGGATTGCAAAGGTTGGCAAAGATGGATATGTTCCACGTGGGTGCAGCTTACTATTTTGCTGTGCATCTTTAAGGATGGTTTGCAAATGAACTTGGAACATCTTTGCTCCCTCCGCTAAATTTAATCTGTCATTCACTGTGCAGACTGTAATATAAACAAGAATTTGGGAAAGAATATAGCTCAGGACTGGAGCACCAGCTTTCCAGGTAGAATTCTTGATCGAATGCTCTTTGGTGGCCAAGCTTGAAAAAGTGCCAAAATGGATAATATTTGGCTTCATGGATCAATGTTCTCCTTCAGTTACAGAATTAATTTCCTCCCATGATTTTGCTTATGGGAAAGGAAAACCTTAGTTTTGGGAGATGTGATTATGGCCCAAGACAAAGAAGTAGTTGGTGCCAGAGCTGCATTAATTTTCTTTAAGTGACAGTTTAGCTGAAACTAAATCAAAGAAAGTTAATAGGAATAGCAATTTATTCCCAATTACATAAAACAATTGCATTTCAGTGAAAACTTTTGGAGGAGCTGTAAATCTGCTTTTGAAGCCTTAGAGCTTCAGGCTGTACTCTTCTGCCATGTATGAAAATCTGTAGCTTATTTTTGGAGATGCAGAATAAAATATGTCCCGGTTTTATGATTTGATCCATCTGGCACTTAGAAGCTTGAAATGTCAAAGACTTGTTCAATGCAATAAACTTAATAAGCTTGCCCTTCAGCTTAGAATAGTGATAAAAATATTGGTGTGTTGTATCTCATATAACAGTCCACCAATTCAGTGGTTAGGACATAGGCGAATGATAATCAATGATTTCTATAAATTAAATTTCATCAAGTTCTTATGAATCTTTTAAGCTCTTGATGAAATGTTATAATTTTACTTTTTATTAAGCAATCATAGCAAAACTGTACCACCCATTTGCATTTGTGCTATTTTTGTAGTATACATTATGATGCCTCTAAGTGATAATTCCATACTTAACTATGTCTGCATTCTCTATTACAGCAATGAAATAAAATTGATTTAATTCTAGATGCAACTTAATTGTTCTTGTGAAAAAACAGAAGAGGAATACTATAACTTTCAGCCTATGATTCTTTTATGATGATCACTAATATTAGAGATTTTGCCTTTCTTTTTCTTACAACTTTGTAAAAAAAATTGGATCATCAATATGTGATTTCAGAATACATTGTAATATAAACATTTACTTACATACAAGGGTTCATGTTCATGTTTATGTACACTTGCAAATTTCCAACAGCTCACTAAAAATTAAGAAAATTGGATTAAATGTTTATATAAGCATAAAAGCATATGCAATTTAACCCGAGAAAGAATTTTCTGAATTTTTAAGGGGCTGATGAAAATTTACAAGTCTACACAATTGGCAAACACCTACCAAACTGTAATTGAATGTAGGCACCAATAATATAGAGAAGAGGAGAAAGTCTGAAGTTAAATTAATTCCTGACTTTCAATGTTACTCCATTTTAGCTGAGTTCTAATGCTTGGAAGATGAGGATTAATAAACATTAAAAAATGAGCTGTTTTAACTACTCTTCGCCTACCCTCCGGTCCTTTTTAGCTTAAAGCTAAATGTAAGTACATCTGTTTGATTGAGATTAATTTTCAGTATGCAACCACAAGGGAAATAAACATTTATTTGAAATGACCTTTTACTTGTAAAGTTTAATCTGTTGCTGCTCATGGTGCAATGTCTTTCTAACAACTGTTTTGTCCTTCTTGCTGCTAAAGAGGCTTCCCAAGAGAGTGAGAGGGAATGAGAAAGAGAGAGAAGTCAACGAAGACAAATGCCAATGTTCATTCTTGCAAATACATTCTTTATAACAGTAGGGCTTCTAATATGATAGATAAACTACCTTCAACTTACAACGTAGCCTTCCAGGTGGGGAACATCAATCTTTTATAACGTATACCAGTTTTAGTTAGAAAATGAACAGCAAACTCTCTTAAGATAAAGAGAGCTTATCAGAAATTGCGGCAATTTTTGCAAGAATAATGTACTTAACAGCTGCCATTCTCATTAGCTAAAAACAAACAAGAAACAAAAAGACATAATTAGGCAAATGAATGTACAAAACAGTTAGTCAATTAATTTTTTTAAAGGGACAGAAAATAGAATGTATGAGGTGGCTCAATATTAGGGTATTTCTATTGATTTATTGATCCCATTGAGAATCTATCTTGCCTGTATTATACATAGAAGTATGAAGAAGTACATTCCAGATCCATAATATATGATATTCTAGCTGGTTTGTCCAGTCTTGACATCGCATTTAAATGACATTTACAAACTGGATAGAGAGAAATGTGGAAAACCAGGCTTAAGAGGGACTTAACTTTCAAGTAAAAGATGATATAAGCCACTGAGCCACTGTGTTCCTTTAAGAAGGGACATGGTGACTTAGTGGCTAAGATGCTGAGCTTGTTGATCAGAAAGGTTGGCAGTTCAGTGGTTCAAATCCCTAGTGCCGTGTAATGGAGTGAGCTCCCGTTATTTGTCCCAGCTTCTCCCAACTTAGCAGTTCAAAAGCATGTAAAAAATGCAAGTAGAAAAATAGTGACCATCTTTGGTGGGAAGGTAACAGTGTTCCGTGCACCTTCAGTATTTAGTCATGCTGGCCACATGACCACAGAGACGTCTTCAGACAGCTCTGGCTCTTTGGCTTTCAAACAGAGATGAGTACCACCCCTTAGAGTCAGGAATGACTAGCACATATGTGCAAGGGGAACCTTTTATTTTATTTTACTTACTTTATTTATTTTATTTTGTTTTAACTATTTTTATTTTAAGGTAAAGATGATAATATTCTTTTGAACTACATACTTGGAATTGGACAATGCAAATGGATTCTCTGTGCCCTTAGTATGGCCAAAAGATAAATACTGTAGCATGGAAAGGTATAATGAAGTATGAAACTCATGTATATAACATACAGTAAGTTATTTTAAAAAATTATAGTTATATGCATGTATTACATTGCTATTTATATCTCTGTATATTTATACAAACATACACACTCATGTATCATAATTATTTCACTATTTTTTCTTGTCTTTGACAAGGCATGATTTTTTATCTTTGTTTTTATTTCTCTGTCATTACTTTAAAAGCAATAAAAGAATACATTTTAAAAGTGTACCAAATCATTAGAGTAAAAAGTATATCAAATAATTATAGAAAAATTAAGTATTTATTTTATTGAAGGTAGAAAAATGTTCTCATAACAAGTTAGAGGAAATTAAGAGCACTGCTGACATATGACACTGTTACCTCTACCAATCAGTACATCATCAACAGTATTTTTTTCCCCCTTGCATTTGTAATCATGTCCATTTTTCGAAGACTACCCACACAAGATCCTACAATTTTCCTGGGAAGGTTTTCCAGAAGTGATTTGTCATTGGCTACTTCCCAGAACTGAAACAAAGTGATTGGCCCAATGTCACCCCCAGCAGTGATGGGATTCGGCCACTTCGCACCTATTCGGGAGAACCGGTTGTTAACTTTCTAAGCAATTCTGAGAATCAGTTGTTGGAAGAAATTTCATTTTGTTTTGTTTTTTGTTTTTTCACTTTGCAGGGCTAATCCTGTAAGGAAACATTCTGGTGTTGTTTCTAGCCTAATTTTTATTACCCTGCTTATAAAAACTACCTCTCCAGTTAACCCTTATTACATTGTAACAACTAAGGCGAAGCACCCATCGACGTGAGTGACCTTGAGTTGGCCACGACCACCCAGTCACATGACCACTGAGCCATGCCCACCCTGCTGGCCATTAGGGCAGAGAACTGGTTGTTAAACTATTTGAATCCCACCACTGCCCAGCTGCCTTTCTACCTAAGCCAGGACTAGAACTCACTGTCTCCTGGTTTCTAGTGTGAGTCTTAAGCACTACCCCAAACTAACTTTATCAACACTGTATTGCCACCCTATTTAATTTTGAAATGGGCCAGGTCAGCTTAAAAGGTTGACACCTACTGTATATTTCAGAGTATAAGGCACACCTTTCCCCCCAAAAAAGAGGGTGAAAATCTGAGTGCATCTTATACACTGACTATAGCATTTTTGGCCTCCTGAAATCCCGTCCCCTTCACAAAAATTGACGTGCTTAGGATTTGGGGGCTGGGAAGGGCAAAAACAAATGAAAAATGGGCTGTTTTTTGCTCATTCCTCCCCCCCCTGCCGCCCCAGGAGCACTTTGCAAGCCTCTCAAACTCCCTGCATTCCCCATTTGCACAAAAAATGAGGCATGTGGAGCATTTGGGAGGCCTGCAAAGTGCTAAACCTTTTTTTTAATATACCTCTTCAAAATTTTGGTGCGTCTTATACTCCGATACTTTGAAAAATACAGTACTTCCTTATTTCTGCAGTTCTGAAAGAGCCCAAAAAGAACAGACAATCTTGGTACTGAAACATTTTAAGAAGTAGACACTGTTACTTTCATCTTACTATTGCTTCCAAACTAAATTTCTTTCCAAATAGACTATACTTTTTCTGACAGCCACGCAGAAACAGTTTCTATTCACCAGCACATCTTCAATTCATTATAACAGGAGAAAGAAGCTGATACATGCTAAGCAGCCAAACTGGTTAAAACTTGCTTGATTTAATTTGATTTAGCAGATAGGGAAAACGGATCAATAGAAAAACGGCTAAAACTAGTCTTTCTCTTTAAAAAGAACAGAGCAAAAGAGAACATAACATTGTTCATGTAGAATAAAATTACAGGGCATTTATTCATCAATGGAATGGCTGCCTACCCCTGGGAAAGAAGTCCTAACACTTAATGTTTGTTTCAGATTACTGTTGTTTTTGGAAACAAGGTGTTATAATCAATTGTGAACACCTACCCAATTCCTCCCCTGCATGGACCAGTTTATATTGCAATTGTAGTATGTATGCCATGCTTATTTTCAAGTACCTGCATTACATTTCTTACAAAATAATTTGTATACAAAAGTACAATAATTTCTTTACTCTGCCAGGATTTATATTTGGTGTTTGCTTTGGTAAACAATTAAATATGATCATTGCTTTCTGAACTTTTCACCCAGTATAAATAATGTTCTGAGAAGAGCATTCATGGCATTAGAATACATTTCTACAAATTTCAATTTTTAAATCCTACTCCTAAAACAAACACTATGAGTAGTGTTTTCAATAATCCATGGATTATTCAATGGATAATTCAGTGGAATATGTAGAGCTATGAGCTGTCAAAGAGATGAAATATGAACTAGTTAGCATTCAACGTAGTTACTATCTGAGTGAAACAAAATTTGCTCCTGCAAAAATACATTTGTGGTTAATGTCATAATTTACATAAATAGCAAGTTTAGCGTAGGATAAAGATGTGTCATAACATTTGCAGTAGCTTGAATGAAAATAATAAGAAATCAAGTATTTCCTATTGCATTTTCTCATTTTCCAACTACAACAGCTAGCCCAAAATATTTTTAAAAATTCCTAACATATTTTCGAAATATATTCATATTGGGAAAACATGGTATCCCCATCCAGAACCAGAATATATATCCAAAGAATCAGCTATTTATGGTCATAAAACCTTTGATATTCTTTGATTATATTGAACCATTTAGAGTTTTTTTCCCTCCAGGATTTAATAAATATCTTGGAATCAGCAGTGGTTTCCATGATATTTTTAAGGAAATGAAATAGAAATTCAGTGATGTCTCATGAAGAAGTTGAATTTAATTTCAAAGGAAACATTACATTTAATTTATTACAGTGTTTCAGGACTCATAAAATTAACCTATAAAATGATAGAAAGGAAAGGATACGACCTAAAGTATGGATAAAAATGTAGGTTAAAACACCATTTTGAATTTGATTCCAAAGATTCACCGCTATTTCTTTTTTAATGAACATCTATACAAATTAAATAATTAGCTCCAGATTTTGATCAGAACTGTAATATGTTTTAGAATAATTAACCCCCTTTCAATTCCCACCTCAGTCATGGAGAATGGAATTTCTCCATAACTGACTCTAAGAAGATGATTGACTTTAATGACTTAATGACTTTAAGAAGAGATTGGGCAATATTTGTCTAAAATGGTTTCTCCTAGAAGACCTCCATGGTCTCTTTCAAATCTGTTATTCTGTTGGTGTTCTACCATTCTGACTGGGGATCCAGTTTACTATAGTGGTTAAGGCATCAGATTAGAAAACAGTTGATTTTGAGTTCAAGTCTTACCTTAGCCATAAAAAATGACTGGGTAAGTTTGGGCCAGTCACTCTCTTTCAGCCCAATCCATCTCACATGGTTGTTCTAATGGAGAAAATATAAGGAAAAAGGTATATTGAATATGTTCACTGCCTTAAGCTAGTTATAAAAATAAATAAATAAAAATCATTGAAAATAATCTGAATATCTAATTGCTTGTGCTGAGATAATATGCATTTGGAATATGAAACAAAGAAATGAGGTAAGAGTTCTAAACCATGCTGAGAGACAGTTTGGTCTAGTGGTAATGGCACCAGGTTAGAAACATGGAAACCATGATTTCTAGTCAGGAGTGAGTTGTTACCAGCATTACCGCCAGTTTACTCCATGTGCATGTGCAGTTGACCGTAAATTGATCTGTGCATGCACAAAACATTAAAAATACGGGGGGGGGGGAGAAATTGGTGCAATTGAAATTGTTCTGTGCATGCACAGAACTGAAAAACAAGAGAAACCGGTTCGAGGGCATGAACTGGTCTGAACCGGTAGGAACCCACTACTGGTTCTAGTCCTACCTAAGGCATGAAAGTAATATAAATTTCACAGATTCCAAAGATGTGAGCTATTTCGTTCACTATATTCTTTTCAAAAGTTTTATTTCTCATTTATCTGACATTTTCAATTTGGAAAGTTGGAAGTCATAAATGTTTATAGATATAGACATGGACATATAGGAAATATATGTTTAGGAAATATGTTCATGTCATCTATTACTATTAACATTTATTGAACAACATCATATCACACATCTTTGTATACATTCATTAATAATTTGTTGGCAGAAAATTATAACTGAAATCATGAGAATACCTTTTCAGAGTACAATATAGCAGTATGCATAAGGAGTATGAAATCATTAACTTAATGCTGGGAAAAGGGGGACAATGACAGTGATAATCCTGGTCTGAACATTTTTACAAGGTTCATGTAGTAACATCTGATTTATTCTGATCTATTATTATAATTATTGGTCTCTTACCATATTAATAGGGACACAGTGACTCAGTGACTAAGATGTTGAACATGTCGATCAGAAAGGTCAGCAGTTCAAATCCCTAGTGCCACATACTTGGGTGAGCTCCCATTACTTGTCCCAGCTTCTGCCAACCTAGCAGTTCGAAAGCATGTAAAAATGCAAGTAGAAAAAATAAGAACCACCTCTGGTGGGTGCCTTCGGCATTTAGTCATGCTGGCCACATGACCATGGAGATATGTTTGGATAGCGCTGGCTCTTCAGCTTTGAAACAGAGATGAACACTGCCCCCTAGAGTTGGGAATGACTAGCACATATGTGCAAGGGAAACCTTTACCTTAATCATATTAATACAATTTGACTTAATTTTATTTGACCTTAATTTTTTTTTACCTTAATTTTATTTGATCTATTATTGTAAAAGAAATTGGTTGTTCATTTTGAGTCTCCTCAAAATGTCAAAATATAATGTAATGTTAGCATATCTCTTTTACAGTCCTTGGATTTGCAATGAAAGAACTACTATAGACTCACAGTCTGGCAGTGATATGCAAATCTTCCTCTTTTCCAATGCAAAAACTATATCTGCAAAATGGTGAATGCCTGGTTGGAATTACTTTGAGGCATGAATCTTATGAATGAAAAATAGAATTTCTTGGTTTACTTTTTCTGACCCATTTCCTCTACAATTCAAATATCCTTCTTCAAACTTCAAAAAAGAGACATCTCTGTCTCTCCTACATAAATGTAGCAAAAGACTTTCTGTTCTTACATCCTTCAGGAATCCACAGAAGCATCCTAGCTTTCCAAACAGTTACCTTTCATCCAAGGTCTTTGAGGGAAAGAAACTCACTCACTCACACAGAGACAGACACACACACTCACTCACTCACTCAGAAACAAATTTTCTTCATATCAAACCTTATGTGGTTCTTTGACTCCTTGACTAACTACTGCTTTTTTTCTTTTCATGTTAAAATATTAATCATACTATCAAGAGACTCTTCTCCAACATGTTCCCTATGACTGCAGTGCAATGATCCATAGGAGATTATTAATTCATATTATACAATCAAGAATTTCAGAAAGATAAAGTGTAATGTAATCTTATGGACAGATAGACTCAAAATAAGAAAATCCAGTTGTCAGAAGGTATTAAGTTTTAAAAACAAAAATAGTAATGTATAATTTTCTGCTTCTACATTAGTTTTTAAAGCATTTTTAACTTTCCAAACAGTACTGCAGGTTATCCAGTCAACAAATAATTCAGGAGCACATTTTGCTCTATTGTCATAATATTAAAGTGATTTCTTTAGGCCAACTTTAACAAAATTAATTTGTGTGTTTGGTCACAGATTCCAAATGCTTAAACAAAATGATGGGAAGAAAAATCTACTGTTTTTCTTTTACCTGTTGATTAGTAAATGTGTATTTTTGTGCACAATTAAATATTCAAAACATGACGTATCACAGTGTTCCTAGATATTTTTTTAGCTTAATTTGGGACCAAACTTTCATAGAAGCTTATCTCTTGCTGATTTATGGAGACAGTTTGTAATTGTCTTGTCTAAAATTTCTACCAATTTCTTCCTCAGTCAATTCCTGAGGAAGAGCTCTTTCCTGCAATACATCATTGCAACAACAAGAGCAGTATCTGAAATATTAGTAGCAATTTACTCTGTTGCTTTGTGAGGAACATTTAACAAATGTATAAGTCTTATTATAAAAGGGAAAAAAAACATGAGTTGGTTATTTCCCAAGTTTCTCTTTTTAATGCAAATTCTTTGGCTTACACATATCACTATTTTATTTTACTATTACTTGTTGGCTGGTGATAGAATCGTGTTATTTTCGTAATTTGATAAAATCCTCATCTACTGGATCACTTGATGGAATTCCAATTTTACACAGTTGGCTTGAATTGGGCTTCACTGCTGATCCCTATTGTCTACATTTTAATAGCTGTTATGAAAATCCAGTAGAGCAGTGCCTCAAGATCCCATCAAGCATAGGAAGTCTATGCTGGATAGGAGAACACTGAGCCTCTGATAACTTTCATTCATTTTTTCCCTCAGTGGCCCAAATCCAACACTGAGAATGGCTAGCCAGTAGTCATAAAGGTTTTTTTTTGTTTCATTTCTCTCAGTTACACTTCTGTCAGTGAGCAGTAAAACATATAAAATAACACCCTAATCCTAACATACAATTAAGGTGACTGCTACAGTTGCATTGAAACTGATTGGGAGGGATACAGTCCAGAAATATGATATCTCTACTACTTTCCAGACAATACTAAATGTGTTTGGGAATATATCTTTGCTTTAAATAGTGAGAGCAATGAGGAAACATTAATTCTCTTAGCAAAATAAAATATGGCTGCAGCAAGTAAGCTGGTAGGTAGAAAAGTTGGTAGAAAAGACTGTTAATTAAGGAGTGTCCATAGCAATAGGCAAGTGTCCATTACTTAACAGTTATGGGTTGTACTATTTTTTAGAGTTTTTGTCTTGATCTAGCCAATTTTTGCTTGATAAATAATAAATAATAACAAGAAGTTCTAGTTTTCTAAAGTTTTATTTTCTAAAAATTAGGCAGATTGTTTTGATCATTTGTACTACCACTTATTTCGTTCCTTCATTCTTCAGTGCCCAATAGGTGAGAAAACTGGTCAGTTCCAATGGTGGGCTGCTGCGTGGTCATATGGGTTCACCCGAACCCTTAGCTTTGATTGCTGGTTGGGACCACCCATCTGCCCTTGTGCTAAGCTATCCATTTATAACTAACTTTCTGGCTCATTCCCTCTGCTCTTGCTGCCCAGCTGGGTTTCACGCCACTCTGCTTTACTCACCAGAACTGCCTGAATTGCTTACCTGCTTCTTTTGAAGCCCCATTTCACTTCCAAAGGGGCAGATGTGAGTGAAGCTAGCACACGTGCACTCACAACCAGTGAACCACTTGTGAATGTAAGTGCAGCCTACCTCTGGTCAATTCCACCCTTTGGGAAATGTAAAGCTAGTGGCTGCTAGAGTGCAGGAGCAAAGGCTGCCTATTGCTTCTAGTCTCAAGTCTCAGTGACTCCTACCTGCCTCATAGGCTCATTGCTTACACCTGTCTTGTTGGCTACTTCCAGTTAACCAGGCTTTGTGGAACTGCATTTCTCAAACTCCTCATAGAATTGTCCCAAAGAATCTGTGCTTCATTTGTAGTGCTGGGACACATATCTTCTTCCTAGCATATTCTTGCAAGTGCAAGGTTTCTCTTAGTGTTGGGATGCATATCTAACCTGAAAATTTTCTCTCTAAACCTCTCCATCCATCAATTAAGACCTGCATCAGGGAAAGTGTCATGTGTCAGGATTGCAAGAGGGTCTGACACCAAGAGAATGGGATGGAGGACTGATATACCAGGTTTTAAATTTCTGGTATGTTCTTTCTAAAAGTTCTGCCCTTTGAAATATTGTCTTCTTAAGAACAGAATTTTCTCTTTAGTGTATATTCCCTTTAGAGGTTGGTATGCTAATACAGTGTTTTTCAACCACTGTGCCGTGGCACACTAGTGTGCCGTGACATAGTGTAAGGTGTGCCGTGGGAAAAACACTTTATATATAGTCAATATAGGCACAGAGTTAAATTTTTTTAACATTTTCTAATGGTGGTGTGCCTCGTGATTTTTTTCATGAAAAAAGTGTGCCTTTGCACAAAAAAGGTTGAAAAACGCTGTGCTAATAGATAGAAGATGTTTGTAAGAACAGGCAATCAGGACAATTAATCCTGCTTTGCATGGCAGGATTTGTCTGTCCACTCATCTCCCACACACATACAAAGGAATGAATGCTGGTGATACATAGAGCAAAAAGTCTAAACAACCATGTAGCTGAGGTACAGTAGGCTGGTATGCTATGGGATTACCGTAGTTTTTTTATCCAACTTTCTTTCCTCCTATCTCAAGCATGGAAGAGAAGTGTGTTGATGACAATGCTGTATGGATAGATCCTTCCAAAGCTCACTAGACTATACTCTAAATGTATGAAGTTTTTAGCTAAGAACCCTTGACATCTGATTGAATTACAATTATGTGAAAAAGTAAGGTGAAAATCCTAAGATCCTAACCAAGGCTGAGAATTCCAGATAGGTCTAAACCAGCATAAAGCAACCTTAGATCAGAGTCCTAGTCCTTTTTCTTTAGAATGAAAATGTTCTACGTCTAAAATCTCTACATGGGCTAGATAGCTTATCAGGACATTAGAGCTGAACTGTGCAAAATATATTTTGTAGGATATTGGCTTATTGTTAAAACTGATTATTAATCCTGTCTTGCATCAGTCTTGTAACACGACTACCTTGTCCCACCTGTGGCTATTCCAACCTTTGCAGAATCACTATATTTAGGGTTTTATTTCTCCCCCTCCCAATAAGATTCAGTAAAGCAGATATTAGGAAAACTACATCTTGTATCTATTTATCAATAGAAAAAAACAAAACATTTTTATATTATCCTTGTCTAACAATGGAGAAAGAGAATAACAGTCAAGTTTAGTTTCAAGACCAGAAAGTTGCATTATCATCGCTTACCAAGATTTGTCAGACTAATCTCTGTACAGCGCAATGTTACTGTGGCCACGGAAACAAAACACAATATATGAAATACTCAACAATTTGGAAAAGGTTTATAAAACTATCACCATTAAAAAATAACCTAGAGCCATAGCCTCCTATTGCATTCTGTAATTCATAACCTCTTTCTACTTCAAAAAGAATATTGAACTTCTTGGAATTCTTGGCAAAGACCATTACATTTGGCAAGCTTTTATTCTGTGGATAAATTAAAGTAAATCCTACAATTTTTAATTCTTATCCTAAAATTAAAGGATACAAATTAAAATTAAAGAATAGCTTTCTTTGAGTAAAAAAACCCACAAGAATTTCTTGGTTTGTCTTACATGTTTCTAACTTATGTATTTCTCCTCTAAAATTCTTCTAATGTACCTTCATTGGCCTAAGGAGTTAGCATGCTAAGCAGTGACATTCTGATATTCATGATCCAGTTATTTCTCTTGGCTTTTTCAAGCCCTTCTACAAGAGTCTATCAAATGAGATCCATTACATTCTTCCATCTGTTCTGGGGATTTTTCTAAGCCACGTAGAACTCTTTATAAAAAAAAGTGAAACACTGAACTTGTAAGGTTTTGGCATCAATTAGCAGGAAATTGGCTCACCAGAATGCAAGAACACTTCCAGCAGAGCCAGAATAACCCAGAAGAATTAACAGGAAAATAATATGCAAATCCTAAATTAAAGGCAAACAGAAAGGTCAATGATTATGTTGATTCTCCATGCTCCCTTTGTCATTTGAATATCTGATCTCAGAGTTTTCATATCTCTTTTCTTTCATCTTTTTCTTCTCTCTTTGTATGGGATATGCATGGGATACGTATGAGATGAATGAATGTCCCACTTTTTACTATTATATTGTTGTAATTTTCTGTGTTTTAACTCTTACGTGGGGACTGTTTGGGGGAGTGCATGGGTATGTATGATTCGGAGGACCTGCCGGGAGATGCGGGGGCCATGGGGGTGGTTGAGGGGACCAGAGACACGGGAGAGGGTCGGAGTATTACGGTCGTAACAGGGAGGGGCAGATATGGCGGGGACTTTAGGGCAGGCCATTACCGGGGAAGGAGGGTTCGCTACATTACAGAGATCCCTCCTTCCGGCCCTATGAGTCCCACTCCGAGACCAGATGGCACAAGTAGTCAGGACCCTGGACTCAGGCTGCTGTCGCTAAATGCCAGGTCTGTGGTACATAAAGCTCCTCTCGTCCGGGACTTAATTTTAGACGAGAGGGCAGACCTGGCATGTATTACTGAAACCTGGCTGGGCCCAGAGGGAGGAGTCCCCCTTGTAGAGCTGTGCCCAGAAGGATTTCAGGTGCTGCACCAGCCGAGAGCCCAGAGAAGGGGTGGGGTATGGCCATTGTTATCCGGGAGTCGTTAGCTCCTCGTAGGGTCCCTGCTCCGGAGCTTGTCGGGTGTGAGTCTCTGCTGATAAAGTTGGACCTCAAGGGTCAAGTGGGTCTGCTGTTAACGTACCTGCCTCCCAACAGCGTTGCAGCAGCCCTCCCCTCGCTCCTCGAGTCGGTAGCCGAGCTGGCAATTGAGTTCCCTAGGTTGATGGTCCTGGGGGACTTTAATTTGCCGTCGCTCGGTGAAAACTCTGATGGGGCGCAGGAGTTCATGGCTTCCATGGCAGCCATGGGCTTGACCCAAGTAATTCGGGGCCCAACCCATTCGGCGGGTCACATGCTCGACCTCGTATTCCTCTCGGAGCAGTGGATTTGTGATCTTGGTCTGAGGGGTAACGACATCATACCCCTGTCGTGGTCAGACCACTGCCTACTGAGGCTTGACTTCCAGAGACCAAACCCCCACTGTAGGGAGGAGGAACCGACCAGGTGGTTCCGCCCCAGGCGACTTATGGAGCTGTTAAGGTTCCAGACGGAGCTTAGGGTCATTCCTGATACTCTCGCCCACAGTCCGGTAGAGACTCTGGTTGCTGCTTGGCACTCGGCAGCATCGGAGGCCCTCGACCGGATTGCGCCACTATGGCCCCTCCTAGGCGGCGGATCCCGGAGACCTCCTTGGTTCACCAAGGAACTCCGGGAGATGAAGCGCCGGAGGAGATGCCTAGAGCACCGATGGAGGTCCGATAAGTCCGAATCGAACCGAGCAATGGTAACCACCAGCACCAAGGAATACATCAGGGCACTTAGGGCAGTGAAAAGATCTTATATAGCCACCTTGGTTGCGTCCGCTGAGTCCCGCCCAGCCGCCCTGTTTAGGATAACCCGCTCCCTACTAAATAAGAGGGAAGCGGGGGAACCCTTGCAGGGCAGAGCTGAGGATTATGCCCAATTCTTAGCGGACAAAATTGCTCGGTTTCGGTCGGACTTGGACTCCATCTCTGCCGTTCCAGCCGAGGCACAAGAGGATGAAGTAGACCACCTCTGGGTTGAGTTTCAGGATGTTGCCCCCGGGGATGTGGACAAGGCCATGAGTGCTGTAAGTGCCTCCACCTGTGTACTGGACCCGTGTCCCTCATGGCTGGTTACTAACAGCAGTGAGGTGACACGAGGCTGGATCCAGGCGGTTGTTACCGCCTCTCTTCGGGAGGGGAACTTCCCCGCCGTGTTGAAAGTGGCGGTGGTGAGACCCCTCCTGAAGAAGCCATCTCTGGATCCAGCTGTTCTTAATAACTATCGCCCAGTCTCCAACCTTCCCTTTCTTGGGAAGGTTGTTGAGAAGGTGGTGGCCTTCCAGCTCCAGCGGTCCTTGGAGGAAGCAAGCTATCTTGACCCCTTCCAGTCAGGCTTCAGACCCGGTTACAGCACAGAAACCGCTTTGGTCGCATTGACCGATGATCTCTGGAGAGCCAGAGATGGAGGACATCCCTCCATCCTGGTTCTCCTTGACCTCTCAGCGGCTTTCGATACCATCGACCATGGTATCCTTCTGCGACGACTGCGAGAGGTGGGAGTGGGAGGCACCGTGTTGCGGTGGTTCTCCTCCTACCTCTCGGACAGGTCGCAGTCGGTGTTAGTGGGGGGGCAGAGATCGACCCCTAGGCCCCTAATATATGGGGTGCCTCAGGGTTCGGTCTTATCCCCCCTACTATTCAACATCTACATGAAACCGCTGGGAGAGATCATCCGCAGGCACGGGATAAGATACCATCAATATGCGGACGATACCCAGTTGTATCTGTCCGCCCCGTACCAACTCAATGAAGCGGCAGACGTGATGAGCCGAGGCCTTGAGGCCGTTATGGACTGGATGAGGGCTAACAAGCTTGTACTCAACCCAGAAAAGACCGAGTGGCTGTTGTGCTTCCCTCCCAAAGATTCGACCAATATTCCATCACTCAGGCTGGGGGGTCAAATTTTACACCCCTCAGAGAGGGTTCGCAACTTGGGAGTCCTCCTGGATCCACAGCTATCCTTTGACCACCAACTGATGGCTGTGACCAGGGGGGCATTTGCCCAGGTTCGCCTGGTGCGCCAGTTGCGACCCTACCTGAATCGGGAGGCTCTCACAACAGTCACTCGGGCCCTTGTGACCTCTAGGCTGGAATACTGCAATGTGCTCTACATGGGGCTGCCCTTGAAGAGCATCCGGCGACTTCAGCTAGTCCAGAACGCGGTTGCGCGAGTGATCGTGGGTGCACCTCGGTTCACCCACATAACACCAATCCTCCGCGAGCTGCGCTGGCTACCTGTCGATCTCCGCGTGCGCTTCAAGGTGCTACTAGTCACCCATAAAGCCCTTCATGGTAGTGGATCTGCGTACTTGAGAGACCGCCTTCTGCCAATTACCTCCCTGCGACCAATTAGATCTCATAGATTGGGCCTCCTCCGAATTCCATCTGCCAGCCAGTGACGGCTGGCAACTACAAGGAGGAGGGCCTTTTCAGTAGTAGCTCCGACCCTTTGGAACGAGCTCCCCGTGGAGATTCGTACTCTCACCACCGTCCAGGCTTTCCGCATAGCCCTTAAGACCTGGCTAGCCCGTCAGGCCTGGGGACAAAGATAGCTGCCCCTCCCGAATGATGAATGAATGTTGTCCATTATTTTTACTTATATGTATCTATGTCATTGTTTGTATTCCCCTTCCTGATTTTATGTGAGCCGCCCTGAGTCCCCTCAGGGAAAAGGGCGGCCTATAAATGTTAATAAACATCTAAACAAACATCTAAACATCTTTTCTTCAAGAGAGTATGTATCTTTTGATCTACAATGATCAAATAAACAGGAAGAAAACACATTATTTTGACAGTGCTTCTGGTCTGTTTGAATTCATTGGGGCAATAAGGGGTTTTTTGGTCTCTTTTTATCAATTGAAGTAGGCCTGGAACAAGTTCATAATGACTGGTGGAACTATATTGTTACAGGGCTTAATAATAGAATCCTGAAAGCCTAACAAAGGTTCTGTTTTCCTTCTATTATAACAAAGAACATTAAGATGGGGCAAACTTTCATTTCTTCCCTTACATGTAAAAGCCAGTTAGGTAACTATGGCTTTCTGGGTAAACTTCTCTCAGCCATAGGCTAGGAAGTTGAAAAACATCCCAGAATACCATACTGACCAAACACTTCTGAAAATTGTTGCCAATGAAACTGCATGGACCTGTCCATGTCTTCACCAGAAGTCCAAATTTACTTGAGGAATTATAACAGCAATAATCTCACATAAGCATGAAGAGATCCAAGGCATTGCATGCCCTCAAGCAAAGGCCATGCAGACATTCCTGCCTTGAGCATAGAATTAGATCTTGATGGTTTTCTTTCATTTTATTTGCCATGTGTGATGAGCAAATACATTGTTTCATACAAATAAGGAGCTGGAGACATCATACAAATAAAGAGCTGGAGACACTTTATCTAGCCCAATAATCTGATTGCCTAGAATTCACTATAGCATTTCTGACGATTGATCATGCATGTAATGTTGTTTAAGATCTCTAGTAAAGGAGAGCCAACAAATCTAGGGGGTAGTTGGTTCCACTGACTGATACTTTATATATTCAGGAGCCGCCTCCTCTCATCTATCTTGAATCTAGAAAAACATTTCTAATAGTAGACCTTCCCCTTTTAGAATTCCTAATAGCTCCTAGCTTAGAAGAATAAGTGACATTAAAGTAAGCATGTTCTCCTCCTGTCTATTTTTGTTTATGTTCTTCTTTTCTGAAAATTGTATAGTACCATTTGCCTTAAGAACCTGCTCACTACTCTAAGTTTCATTCATGAGCACTAAAGTAGGAGGGGTACAACAAAATATGCATACATACACAGAGATGGTAGAGAGTATTTGGTGAAATTCTGTAAATGTTCTTCAAAAAAGGAATCAAAAAGAATAATTTCAGAAATGTTCTAAGAAGTCTTCTGAGGAAATCTGGCTCACTCACCTGTTAGGATTTCTGAGATAAGAACCTGTCAATCTAGTGTTCCTTTTGATTTTTATAAGGAATGAAGGCAACTACTGAATATAAAAATTGCCACTTCCATCTATGCCTAGATCATCGCTATCAGGACTATATAAAATTTGCTTAAAAATATAGGAGGAATAAAATAATTTCAGAGTCTTTCATCTTCAATAAGTGAGATGAAAAGAAAATAACTTGTGCAATATTGGAGGATAAGAAACTTGACATAAGTAACTAAGAGGCAAAAGGGGCAGGCTTTATCAGAAAATTGTTTTCCATTTAAGAGAAAATTTCTCTTTTTCACCTTTTGTAGAGCTTCAAAGAGAAAATCAATGCACTGCATTTCAAGGATAGCTAGGTACAGAAATATATGTTTATATATTTTTCTCTGCAAGTTCAGAAGGTTAATTACTCAAGTAAAAATAAAAATTGTTGAAAGAATATCGAACTGCACAAATAAGCATACATTCTCTTGCCTCTGCAATTTATTTTTCATTTTCCCTGATTGCAGAAAAAGGTTAGGATTCTTTCTTAAATTTTCCTCACTGTGCTTTGTGAAATTTCTAGCTTGGCCAGTTGTATTGGAGATTGATTGGGATGCAGTGAAGAGAGTTCATGAGTTTTGAACAATTTTCTACTCTTTGCTTAAGGTTAAGAAGGACAACTATCAATTATAAATACTTTCTTTCTGCAGGGTTTTGATATCATATAAATTAATGTGTTTATACTTTGCATCAAAACACATATATTGTGGGTGTAAAAATAAGGTGACCTTTAGACACAATCACATAACTGATATCATTCTTAACAATCATGGTGAAAACATTTTTTTTATATTATTTAAGTTCAGTGGATGAAAAAATAATTTAGGAAAATATAGTATATAAATTGTGATAAAGCTCCACTTTGAGTCAAGGTTGATTCTTGGTTGTTTATAGACATCACTATAGCTTAATAAAATATGGAGAGAGTTTGCCACAGACTCCTTCTGTGATGGTTTCCAATTCCACAAAGATTTGGAACTTCCTGATGATCTGTCATCCAAGTGCTAATTAGTACAACTCTGCTTAGGTTTTCAAAGTCATCCAAGATCAGTTTGATACAAAAATAGCAAAGATAAATGATAGTTTGGAATTTCAACGTGTGGAGTGAGGAAACCAGCAGATATGACTGGAGATGGGTATGTTTCATTTGTGGGAAAAGGAACCAGATTATTCATTACAAAATAATCTGAGGGAATGTTTGAATCCTTGTTTTTCTTTTGCTACATAAGGTTATTTAAACAGGTTTTTTTTTCATTCTGAATTTAGAGTGATAATTTTATGCATATAACAGCATTTGAATTCTACTCCTGTGTGTATGTGTGCGCGCACGTGTGTGTGTGTGTGTGTGTGTAAAACTAAATATAACAATCACCTTTATATTAATACATAAAAGTTATGGTTAAAGATACGATGGGCTTTTAATCCTTTATGAAAATCTAGAATAAAATTAGCTAAATGCATATCTGAAAGGAATGAATTGCAGAGCATGGGGCCACAGAAAATACTGATATGTTTTTTGATTGATATTCAGAACATTTTCAGGAGGCTTCCCTACTGCTATAAATAAGAGCTCTCAGGTGCAATCTAACATATGTCTATATAACAATTGATATTCTAAACCAGGTGTGTCAAACTCAAGACCACAATGTGGTCGGATCCTGCCTGCAGGGTTGTCCTGGTCTAACCAATGCAAATAGGAAGGATCAGACCAGGAAACATGCCCACAATTTGGGGAGTGGCATCAAGCTGGCCATGCTTACCCAGTTGGCCAAGCCCACCCAGTTGGCCAAGGTCAACCGCAACCCTGATGAGGCCCTCAATGAAATTGTATTTGACAACCCTTTTTCTAAATTGCTCCGGAAACTAAGGTTGAAACAGCCCTGAATGAATCCATATAAGCTGAAGAGGTTCTTAAGTTTTTCAATCAACCATTAATCAAAACAATCATATTTCAGCAAATCAGAATAATAACTAATACAATCATTTGGATTTTTCTCTAATCCTTGTATAAGATATTTTGTTGATTAATTAACACATGATAATGTTTGCAACTTTAGGGATTAAGTTTTCTTTGGTTAAAGTACTGAAGATAATTATGATAATCAAGATGATAGGTTACAACCTGACTGAATCAAGTCCATATCATTTTCATTAGTGGAAGAGTTTAGGTCAATGAGTTCATATATATTCCCTTTTTGGTTTTAATAGCCTTTAATGTTAAAATAATGTTAAAATTACACACAAGCGCACATACGCGCCTTTTAATTGTAGAATGAATTCCTGACCATTTCTTAATTGAAGTTGTACATCTAAAATGATAGTGATATGATCGATGAAAAAGTAAAGAAAAGCTTGCATGCTTTTCTTTTCATGCTCCATCCATGCAGAGAATCTTCTTTAAGGTTTAAAGGAAAATAAAGAAGAGAAAAAATGGTAATGAAAAAATGACTGGTTCTATTTGATTTGAAAGGAATTTGATTTTATGCATCTTTGAATTGGTTTAATGTCCCCTCCCCATAAATATATTTGAACTGGAGTAAATGTTTGTCACATCACTTAATAAAAACATAAGAGTAAAATTATCAGAGAGCCAGGCTAAAACCTGAGAGACTATGAGTTCGAGTATTGCTTTAGGCATGAAACCAAGTGGGTGACCTTTGATCAGTTACTCTTTCTCAGCCCTAGAAAGCATGCAATGGAAAATCACTTCTGAAAAGAAATATGTAGGGACTTGTCCATCAGGAGTCAAAAACTGACTTGAAGGCATGTGGATGCATGCACACACAGAGCAAAATTTTGAATTACAACAAGATACTTTTTCCATAATTATCCAGAATCATAATGAAGGAAATAAAACAAGAAATAATACTTCTCTCCCTCTCATGATGAACAATTCATAATTCTGTACTTGAATATGCTATTTAGAAATTTTTCACAGAATCTCAATCTTATTATTGAGTACTAAAAAATACAGTAGTAGTACTAGTTATAACGTATTACTATTGGAATTTCCATATAGTCACAAATAATAAAAATCTACAGAATATGCATTTGACTAGCAAATGCTAAAATGAAATTTCCATCTTAGATTCTGTGTTCGTCTCCTGGCTCACCCCCCCCCCCCGTACTTACTGAAAACATAGGTTCAATATATCTTACTCCCGTAAGGGAACATTATTGGAAGCATCTCCAACTACCTTCCAATTGAGAACTTGCAGTTACTCAGAACAAAAAAAAATTATCAAACTGGAACCAATCCCAGATTAAACTGTCTCCTGTCAGCTTTCTCAAAGCTTTGTAATAGATCCTTAATAGGTAAGAAATTGTGAGGGGGGCAGTAAAGGAATGGAAGAGAAAACAAAGAATAAATCTAACAATTCAATTTAGCTGAAATATGGGATTAAGCATTTTGGATCTTCCAAAGACACCAACTTAATTAACTCACACTATAAATGAGGTTGGAAAATGCCTATTCAAGTTTCCCATATTTTGACTACCATATTATTAATAAAGGTCTCTTACTGAAATCTGTGGAGTTCTGGCTTCCTTGATCCTGTCCAGCTGTGTGAAGGCTGGCATTAGAAAGGAAGGAAGTAGAAATGTTATTAAGACTTTGATTTTCATTGAGATTATGACTCAAAATTTGTTGTCTTCTTTTAATTCAATGTGCCTGAGATTTCTGAGAAATGTTCCGCATATGCATTTATAAATTATTTACTCTACACTATGTGTGAGATCTTTGACAACTTCCAGAAAGGAGACTATTCTATACCACCACCTATCAAATATATCAATGGTTATACTAACATCAGTTAGAGAATTTATTCTTTGTTCTTAATTAAAAATCAACCTCTTTATTCTGATTGAATTAAAGTCCATAGGAATTATACTGGAGTCTAATCAGTGGTAGCAACAGCCTTGCAGCTGATTCCTTCTTCTAACAGACTCCCTTTACATGTTGAAAATATGAAAAGGGCCTAATGGTATAAATCAATTGATAAGAGTTGATGAATATCAGCTTCAAAGCAACATCTGCATTTGTTTTCATGTCCAAATGCTTTCTTTCAGTCCATAACTCTATAGATTGTGTATTTACTCTGTTTTGCCATTGTAAAGTGTGAGCAGGAGATTCATGGATTCCAAAGCAGTGAACAGACACACACAGTAGAAGCTGAAATGGTTTACTGAACAAAATTAAGAAAATAATTAGAACTTCTACTGAAAACTTTAATATAGAATTATTCAATAGGAATATTTCCATATTCCGTCAATTGTTAAGAGCCCCATATGCACAGGAAAACAATCCCTTTCTTCTACTTTCTAGCACACAACATCTTTCCCACTCTGTCCACTATGAAACTCAGTCATAAGAAGAAATCCCTAATTGCCTATGCATTTTTGTTATTCATATTGTTGCTTAATTAGAAATATTAATACCTCTTGCATATTATCTATTAAGAATTGCTGCTAGATAGTACCAGTTCCTATATCAGACGTGTATGATTTTTATGCCAGAGGTGGCTGATTTCAATGCTGACAAAGCATTTCTAAAAAGAAAGCTTACACTCTTGTGTGAGGTTGCATGAAGAGATGAGAAAAGAGATAAGAGAAGCATCTGGAAGGAAAAAAAGTACAGACCAAAAGCCACCTTATATGAAAAACAGATAGAAAAAATATATAAAATGAGGCATATTGTCAATTTCACTTTGCCATTACACAGTGTAGTCCTTGTTTAACAAATTGGACTGGCAACTCGGTCATTAAACAAATAACCCATGATCTTACTTCTGTTTTCATTAGCTTTACAGACCTGCAAAGACCGTGAATGTGAGGATTGGCTGCAAAATACTTTCCCACCTTTTTGCTCAATACATTTATCAAAATGTTCAGAACCCCTTCATTTCTCAATTTTTCATTTACCAAAAACAAATAAAAAAGAGAATTCTGAGATTTTAACTTTGTTCATGTGATCAAAATGAGATATATTGCAAATAAAAGCAGTGAGCAAGTACATGCCTACTGATAACTAAACACCTTTAACTCACAATAACTGTAATTGCAGAAAACACTGAAACCTAAACACATTTCAGGAAATTCTAGCTTATCCATAGCAATAAAAATTGGCATTGCTTTCAGTTAATTCTTCCTGAAAACAAGAAGGCTATTTCTGGTTATTTAAGCTAAAGAGAACTCATCAGCAATGTGCCTCAGCTCATGTCTTCTTACCAATATACCAGAAATCTCAATTATTCTTGGCTACCAAATTTGAGCATTTCTTGCTAGATAAAAGTTGGTCACAATAGAGAATCTCTTTGATTTGGTTTGGTTTTTCTTATCTTTTCCTTGATAACCCTTTTGAAGAGTTTCAAAAAATTCCAAACTTGTACAATGTTCACTTTTAAAATGTTTTATAGAGATTTGTATATATAATAATTATTCTTTTGTAAATGAATCCTTGAATCCTTCAGTTCCTATCTGTACTGAAACTGAAGAACTGATATTTTCCATTGCTGTCATAATTGTGAAAGGTTGCTAATAAGGCAGTTACTACTTTTGAGGACTACTTTTACATACACTTTTTCTTTCTAGATGAAGACACAAACCACCCTGAGGTGTTCTTAATGGTAAATAAGCAATGGCTTCATTCCTTCCATGAAAAATTTACCCATGTTGATGTAAAGTCAGCATGGCCAATGCAAAATGATAAATGTGATATACTGTCAATTTTGCCCAGAGTCATGGATTTGGATTATGACAGAGTTTTGATATCATAGTTGGCTGAATCTACATTAAAATGGATGTAGCCAACATAAGGAAGCTGCATATGGATAAAGTATCAGTTACTGACATATATCACTTTTGCACCATCGGCAGAAAGCAATATATTATAAAGGAATTGGAGAATGGGTGATTTAAACACAGTTTTGTTGACCTGAAAGAAAACTGTTTGGATGTAACAAATAAGTTTCCATGCCACTTACTCTTTTATTTAGAATTAGGTTCACTTTCAATTGAGTAGGATCAACTTTCATACCAAGGAGACAATTTAATGCTATATATACAGAGAGCAATTTGTTTCCAGCATTGAAATAGTTCTTTAAAAAGTAAGCCTTCTGGATAACAAACTCAAATCTCAAATGCCATTTGAAACAGTGCCTGAACAAGTAAAGAAATTCAATGACCTTTGCACATAAACTTCCTTGCAGCTCCTTGGAGCACATACTGTTAGCTATTAAGTTTTCATCCACATTAATCTTTGGGCAAAGATGATCATGGAGTTTTAGTGCTAAATAAACAGTCTGCAGTTAAAATATCAGTTAATTATAGAATTGGTGCAATTATATGGCTCAGTATGAAAGTTCATATTTGGTTTTCTGATCAGCGTTTACAAACAATTTTTAATTAAACTCGACGATAGCTTTGCTTTAACATCAATGGAAGAATGCTCTTTCTCCACTATCTTTTAATGGTTTGTAATTAATTGATGTGGATACTATCAATTGTATCCTAAAAGGGTGAAACTGAAAGTTGGGGGATGTTTTTGTAGCAAAATTAAGTGCTACATAAACACTTGCCTTTCACTTCCACATTTAGGATTGTTCACTGTTGAAAGATTGCAAAATGCATCAAGTTGATACATTGCTTTAATTGGTCAAGTATTTTTCACTTGCTGTGTTTTGCTGTTAAAGACACAAATGTCTATGTATTTTGTTACATTTGTGTTACAGTACATTCACTTCCATTTGCCCAATGTCTAGAGCCATACCTGTGAGTGTTCCCAAGAAACCATGCCACCTTTCTCAGCAGGTTTATTTGGCTCAAATGACATAAACACTCTCTAATTACTTCTGTCATGTCTGGTTATAAGTTGCTCATTGCAGAATATGAAAATTCCAAGGACTGTAAAACTATAACTAGAAAAACAGTGCCCACAGAAGAAACAAAGTTGGGTGACTGAAAAAAAAGGTGGATATATAGGTGGATATATAAACACATTTATTGCCTGAAAAATAAACAATATAAATGCATACATATAGTCATACAGACATTTTCTTTCAGATTGATAACAAGACAGAAGGCAATTTGTAGTCACAAGGAGACGTTTAGATGATAATAAAATTAACTGACTTAATGATTGTTAAAGTAAATGCAAATGTTTGGGTACAGCTTGCAAACTTAAAATAATATTTCATTCAATACTCAGGTTATCTGAATTGATAAATCTGTACAGAAGAGTGTTAAATATTTTTTTAATACATAATGCTATAACTTAGCAGTAAAATGAATAAGAGTTTGCTAAGAGGATTGGACCCAGTGCCCTTTCTCAGAAATTTTTTTGACCATTATTTTGGAGTATTATTTTTACAATGCTTTTGCATTGTGCATTAAAAATATGTTTGGGAGAGGATTTGGGAAAATGATGTAGCCAATGAGTAAGTATAGGCATAATAAACAAGTAGTTATAGTTATTGCCATTGATCACGTGATAAGAAATATTGGTCTCTCTTTAACCTCTATAAATGTTTCCCTAAAATTTGCATTCAGTGGAGATGTCCAATGAGATTTGAGGGTTCAACATCCTTTTCTGTAAGAATTATGACTGTTTGTGTTGTCCCAGTTTGTTTCATTTTAATTTCTTCTACATCCCTTAGTCATCACCATCAAAATTATTTCATATTTTTCAGCTCCCTTTCTTAAGTGAACCTTTCCAAGTCATATAACTTCAAGTGCTCCTGTTGATTTGGGACAGCATGCTTCAATTGTGCTGCAAGCTAACCTCAACAGTTACTTTTCAAAAATCATTTAGGTACAATGATTTCACCCTCACTTCCCCAATAGCCTGGGAATGGGAGCCTGGGGTGGGTGGTGGGGTTTCAAATTCTTGTACTTCAGATGATTTAAAAAAAGGGGGGGGGGTGTCAGGGAAGATTTTTTTTTTAAGCAAGGTAAAAATATTTTTTTAATGTTTCTACAGGGTTTTGAACTGGCAACTTTCTATTTACAAACAAAGACTGTAGCAATTATGTTTTTGATGTGAGGTAAAGGCAGCTATATGAGGCATTAAAAATAAATAAGATAAGAAAGAAACTTCTCTTTCTTTTTACAAAAACGGATTGTGTACTGCATATATGTGCATTTTGATGCTTTAATTTAGCATGTATAAATTCAGTGTAATTATATATAGGAGCTGATGGCTTGCAATTCAATGGAATACTCATTTAGACATATTTCTCTTTAGCAGCAGCTTCCATGTTAAGTGCCTATAATCTCTTTTTATATGTTTTATATGGAAGGTTATATATTCTAAAGCAATATTATTAATCATTTTATAGTGGTGTATAAGGAACACACTATGGAGTTCATTGACTGGATGGCCCTGCTTCGGATTCTCAATCCATTCTACTTTCCCATGGAAAAACCATGAAAGCAAGCTCACTAGATTGTGGCTTTATCCAATTAGTGTCACTGGATATTTAATTTGATTCTAGGGATTCAGAAAACCTGTGGTCATCTAATATCTGTATATCTTAATACTTTATATCTTATGATGCTAGTATTCAGAATATTTAGGAACACCTACATTAGAAATGGACAGCCAGGCTGGTATAGTGCAGAGGCTAGGCAATTAATTTTCCCAAAGGGCATAGAAGAAACTGGAACTTTTTTTTTGGGGGGGGGGGACCAATAGGGCTATCAAAGTACATATGTAAGTTTTTTTTTTTTAAAAAAGCAGTTGCCTTCAAAATAAATACAATGCAGTAGTATTACATGCATGGTTTACGCTTATTTACATTTGATTTCTAATTTCCAATTGATCTCATGTGGGTCAGAAAGAAACAGCCAAAGGATCTGATGTGATCTGGGATTGTAAAATGCCCAGGTTGGTATAGCAGTTAAGGCATCAGGCTAGAAACCAAGAATTCTAGTCCTGCCTTAGGTATAAAGTCAGCTGGGTGATCTTAGGCCACTCATTCTTGGTCAGGCCTAAGAATCAGGCAATGGCAAAACAATTCTGTAAAACTTTGTCAAGAAAAATGCAGGGACATGTCAGGAAGTCTCTGTGAATCAGACATGATTGAACAGAAGAAAAAAATATTGGAAATAAGATATCTTAATTGTTGTGTGTTGTAAGTAGGTCACTTTAATTCTTCAAATAAAGCTCTCTTCATTAACTTCACAGCAGGGAACAATGCTTTAAAATATGCCACCAATGAGTACAAGTGCTATCAGTTTCCAACACAGCTAAGATGCATGAACATTTGACTGATGTCTCGTTTAATGGGAAGTAGATTTCAACACAATAAAAAACCTGTTCAGCCGAAAATGTAATCATTATTCCATTCCTCTGGGGTTCATCCAATGAAACAAAATTGCCATCGTACAAGTACCATTGAAAGAAGTCCACATCAAAAAACTCATTGTAAGATGCCTGGGTAAGATTCCAGCATTTTTAGTGTCACTAAACATCCTTTCCAAATTGACTGCACAAAGTATTTTATCATTGGGAGTTGTTTATTTTGCTTCCCATTTGTATTTAAAGCTTATGTTTACCTAATACTTATATGTCCTGGTATTCGTTGGGGAAATATCAGTGTTTTCTTTTTAGGTCAAAGAACTTTTTTTTTTCTTTCACGTGTTAGTGAGAAAATGATAGCTACAATGGAGCAACTGGTGACTAAAGCTAAGTAACACTTCTCCAGAAGTGGTGAAATTGGAGCAACATTTTTACAAATGTCCTTAAGGATAAGAGGACATTTTTCCTGATGATGGCACTGCTGGTAAGTGTGTGCATATATACACATGTTTGTTATAACTAAATCAAATGAATAGACTAAATTATTTTATGACTATTAAATCTATATTTATATTACTCTTTCTTTTGGAATAGCCCAGATTACTCTAAATGATGCAAGTCTTGCCCTTGTTGTTTACTCACAATATAATGTATCATTCTTTTTTTAAAAATCCTCTATCTTTTCTTTTTCCTATGTTTCTCCACTTACATTCTCGCTAAAAGCTTTGCTGCGAGGGAAATGAAGATAAAGAGGCCATTAAGAGCCATGGTGTGCAGTGGTTATAATTCAATACTGCAGGATAATTCTGCTGACTATTGGTCTGCCAGAAGTTCAGCAGTTTGAGTCTCACCAGCTCAAAGTTGACTCGGCCTTCCATCGTTCCAAGGTTGGTAAAATGAGGACCCAGATTATTGGGAGCAATATGCTGATTCTGCTTTGCTTTTTCTTTGCTTTCTTTGTTTTTAATGAACATTTTTTCTTTACTTTGTTTGTTTGAAAGATTCATGGATTGGCCACAACCAAGAAATATTAAGATCTTAATATATATACTGTAAATAGTCCTCAATTGATGATCACTGTTGGGACCAGAATGTGAACCAAGGCAGTTGTTAAGTGAATCATGATATTTTATGATCTTTTTTGCCACAGCTGTTAGGCAAATTACTGTAGGTAGCATTTTCATCAAAAAGCAAATCCAATTTTCCACATTAATTTATCAGGGAAACAAACTGGGAGGTCACAAATGGTGATCATATGAGCCTAGGATGCTACAACCATGTAAATAAATGCCAGTTGCCAAGTGTCCATATTTTGATAATGTGACCATGGAGATACTGTCATAAGTAAAATATTTGGCTGTAGCAGGACCCAGTTTGTTTGCTGAACAGTAAAATAATAAGTGTCTGCAGATAACAATGAAGCATGGTGGAGGTTCCTTGTAAGTTTGGAGCTGCATTTTTACAAATGGTCGGGATCAATGGTGTCCTCATTTCTGAGAAATACAGATATTTTTCCATCATGCCATACTATCAGGGAGGCATGTAATTTACCCCAAATTTATTCTGTGGTAGGGCAATGGCCCCAGATACAATGCCAATATCACTAAGAACTATCTTCAGCATAAAGAAGAAAAAAAATCCTGGAAATAATGGTTTGTCATAGAGCTCTGATCTCAACATCATCAAGTCTGTTTGGGATTACATGAAGAGACAGAATGATGAGGCAGCCTACATGTACAGACGTTCTATGGTTAGTTCTCCAAGATGTTTGGAACAACCTTGAAGGAACATTGCTGAGTTCCTTCAAAAACTGTGCACAAGTGTATCTAGAACAATTTATGTTGTTTTGTAGGCAAAGGGTGGTCACCCCAAATATTGATTTTATTTGAATTTCTCTTCTTTTCATTTACTTTTCATTTTGTTAATTGATAAAAATAAACTATTAACACTTCTATTTATGGAAGCATTCTTAATTTACAACATTTTTGCACAACTACCTAAAACTTTTGTACTGTACTGTATTTCAGAATACACATTTTGCCCAAAATATTCAAATATTAAAGCTTGTTTGCATAGAAAATAGCACATGTAGAATAAGATATGGAAATCTGAAAAGCTACTTTAGAGTGCTTGTTAACCTAATAATCTTAGTTCCAGAAACAACTATCTCACAATTTAATAAACCACTAATAGAGCAACACATAATCTTTCCATATATTTTAGCCGAAGGCAATATAGACTGTGGGTTATAAACAAATTAGGCTGCTGTACTTGAATTTTAAATAAATTATGTACGAAACTGAACAACAGTAATGTAAGGTTCTTAAAATTAATCATATCCATTGTTATGGGCAGAGGTCAAAAGAACAGAAATTTAAGTGTTAAGGATTCTGCTGATTTGGATAAGAAGTGATGGCTTGATTACCGTATATTAACAATCTTGATTTATTATTTAATTGGTTTGAATACTTTAGTGGCTTCAGGAAGTACGGTGTTTGTTTTGAGGTTTACCCTGACTGTTTTTATTTTTACCATATGTTTTCTAGTTTTTCTTACCACTGGGAGTCTCAAAAGAATTTGCAGCACATAAATTCAGCAAGCAAACAACATTTGCTGCCTACTACTGGCACAGGAATGCTGTCAAGCAAATTGTTGGCTCGAATTCAGCAGGAGTTTTGTGTTTATGGCATGGATTTCCATCCATGTATGTTTCTTTTAAAAAACTTTATGGATGTCAGCTTTGGAGAAACAACAATATTTCCTTCCATAATATTGCCTGTATTTCTTGTGTTATGTCTTATTATTCAAAGGAAAAATGACCACTCCACCATTTCTCAGGCACGATTTTAATTAAGTTCTTCCGCTTGACAGCAGAAATTGTCAAGGCCCTTGATTCACGGAAGCTGATTAGTTAGCATGCACATATGAGCCAATGTTGCACATCATTTGTAAATGGCATAGCTAAAGCATTAATACCTGTTGTGCTTTGAAGAGAATTATGTGCCTCGTCAAAACAGTAACAAAAGGATATTGTTAGATGAATGCAATTATAGTGAAAGTTATTTTAGTGCCTTGCAAATTACCAAATATATGTGGTTTAGACTTGTGAGGTCTGACTGATATTCCAGATTTAACCTATTGGTAGTTTTATTGTTAAATTAAAGCATCTGTATCTCATCCTCTTTTTCTGCCTATCATTCACTTTGTTATCTGTTACATTTTATTTTGCCTTTGCTTTAGAACTCAAAGTGAAATACTTGGAAATTTCTTCTGCCATATTGTTTTGCCAATGACAACTGTAGGAAGAAATGAGAGGGAATTACCTCAGAATAAGCAAACACCATGATTCAGTTGGAATATTTGCTTGTTTATTTATTGATTTGATTTTTACTTTGCCTTTATTATTTTATAAGTAACTCAAAGCAATGAAATACATAATACTCCTTCTGCTTCCTATTTTCCCTCCAATAATAACAACCCTGTGAGATTGTTTGGGCTGACAGCACCTTAACCATTACACCAAACTGGCTCTCTTGAATCTCCAACAATTGAAAAGGAATTTTGGTTTTTGCTCTTATTTCTTATAGGAATCTTCTTCTGAATTATGAAAAAAAATATTCTTCCTTCTACCATCTTTTGTTGCTCAGATTTTTCCTTTTTTTCCATTCCAAAAAATGCTTATTAAATGTTGAACGAGAAAACCATGATATTGATAAAACAAGTTATTATGAAAGAGTAGCATTTGGTAACAAGATACAAAACAAGAGTGAAGCTAAATTTGTCACATACCTTTTATGAGATGCAGGTTTACCATAATTTAATGTGTAAAATACATACAAGCCTATACTACTCTTAATCTTTCCACTTATAAGCTTTCCTGTGTAGAAATGCATGAGGCTACTACACAGTAGAAGTGGACATGCTGTATACTACCCAGAGTCCAGGGGTTAAATCCACTTTCCTTTGCTACCGGTTCAATATGAGTGCAGGTGCGTGCATATTCACTCGCACGCACCACCTCCTTGCATACGCAGTATTGTCCACACATGTGCAGAGGGTCAAAAATCATGCGATGACATCTGGGCAGATAGGTGGAGCCAGCTACTGAGCATGTGCCTGCAAAGGTAAGCAAACAGCGAGGGGGGAGGGAATCCACTGTGCCACGTGATTTAAATTAGTACAAAACAGGAAATCCTGCTTTCTAGCTGATATAAATCATGTGTCACAGCTGATCAGCACAAATACCGGTTCACCCGAACCAGTAGCATTTTTTTTACTACTGTTTTTGGAAAACTGGTAGCATTTCTACTACCTGTTTGGATAGTAAAATTGTATTGATTTAACATAAAATCAATAACTTCAACTTTTTTATTCACTTATACTCAGTTTTTCCCTCCCAAATTTTTGTTTCTGCTTCAGTCAATTTGTTTTACTTTCTTTTCCCTCACAGTCATCCTGGCTTTAAAATTTATTAACTTCCAAATGATAGTGATTCTTCTGGCTGAGCCCATTAATCACATCAACACCTTGACTTAATCTTATTCAGAATTGTAAAACCACATCAGATTCCATTTGCTTAAAGTTCAGCTGCTGCATGTTCTATTGAGTTAAAACTTCACTAATTCACACTCAAAGATAATTAATATAAATGAGAAATGTACAACTAACACAATGTACAAATAACCTAAAAGGTGGTTGCCCTGTCAAACTAATTATTACCCTTTAATTTGCAACATTTTTCTCAGATATTATTTATGATGGGCAACTTCCACATCTCCTGGATATTCAGAAGAGAAGGGAGGCTGCCATTGATTGACCTTAACACTTGCAAAATTGCACATTTACCTTAATGATTTTTCTTAATAATATCATTCTTAATAATATCTCCCACCAAATCAAGAATTTAGCCTTCATTATTTTTCTTAACAATTAAAATTATATTTACTTGAAACTGTTATGTTGGTGTCTGTGTGTACATATTATTGCAGCTTCTTTCTGTCATTCTTAAGAAAATAAAAGATTTTGCCCAACACATTAAAATCCCTTTGATAAACACCTACAGTATTTACATAATGTACCAAAACAATACTGACTAAATCTGGTTTATAAATTCAGATTATTGCTATTTCGTAAGACTTGCTGAGTCTTTATCACTATAGTGCTAGTGAAATTGTCTACATCTGGCTCATGAATAAAAAAGAAATAAAGCATAAACATTTCCCCATAAAAGACAAATTCAAAATGCACCTGAAATTAATTTTGAAATTACATTACATGTCTCTGCCAAAAGAACATTATCATGATGAGTGAATAAGTATAGATGTTCATATCTGTTCAACTTTCATTAGGGATTTTGTCTCGCTTTTGTTGTGACTTCAGTAACACAACAAGAGCAAGTATTGTGAAATACTACATTCTAGTTTTCTGCAAATATAGTATTAGCAGAACCACCTGTTCTGTAGCATTTGGGAAGCTAAGAAATGAAATATATGGAATTTATGACTTTTATTCATTTCAATTTTTCATTGAGTGAAAATCTTGTAGGTTCTAATACAGCAGTATGTACCAGTGCTTGCTATACAAGTGCTTGATATACAAGTGCTTGGTTTTAAGTTTTTTTTTTCCTGGCGGCTTTCTTTCTAGCTCCCACAAAATTCCAGTTAAAGAGATCCTATGCATATCACCATGATTCATCAAAATACAAAATACATTTTCCTGGGTTATTGGTCCAATCCATTTCAGACTAGCAATCCATCATCCATGTAGCTCAGAGTTAGACCCACAAACAAAATATCTTACAATATTCTTTCATGTTTTATTCTTTTTCCCAGAAGTAGAAGAACAAAAATTCTTCTTGGGCCTCTGCTTTTTTTCCCTACTGACTCAGCGAGTTCACTTATAACTAATCAAACCCTTCAGCCCATCCATTAGATTTCTCCAAATGTTTGTCTTCTTAAAAAAAAACCAAAAATCTAATTAAAATGCTAAAAGGTAATAGGAAGAAAAACTGTGGGATATTTTCCATGTCATGCTAAAGCAAGTATGATTAATATGATATACAATACAGGTAGAACCCCTGTAGTAAAATCAGATATAGAAAATGTAAGAGACAGGCAAACTATTCAAGAAGCCAATGGAATATTGTAATTAGAATGCATCTTTTCTTCTTTGCAAACAGTATAAGATTTCTGATGATCCTTTTAAAATCAATTTTTCTACTACTGTTCTTATGTAAATTTATCTGATGTAGCAAACTTTTCTGTATTGTAAGTTCTTTTAAAAACAACATCTTTTTGTATTTATCTTTAAAGAACATAAATATATATTTCAGATGCATTTTTTGCCAACAAGTTCTTATGTTTTTTTCCCCCTAAAAAATGGTAAAAACTGGGAAGAAGGCGGGGCTTAGCAGTGAGAAGATGGAGTTTCAGGCTATTCCTGAAATTCCTCTATACCGAAGGATTTTTGGACGGGTTTTTGAACCCTAGCTGTCCCGGAGACGACAGTGAAAGGTGAGGGGAGACCCAGTGACCTCAGAGACGTTCGCAAAGTCTCTGGGGGGGGGGTATTAACCCCTCGTGCCAATTCCTTTCTGGATTAGCTGCGTGCTAACTGAAACTGCAGGTTGCCCCTAAGAATGGTTTATAGAGGTTTTTTTTTTTTTTTATAGAGGTTTTATTTGCATTTGTAGGCCGCCCTTTTCCCTGAGGGGACTCAGGGCGGCTCACAGAAAACCAGGGAAGGGGGAAATACAACATTGAGACAACAACACATAATAAAATAATGAACAACATGCATACAACATTCGGGCGGGGTAGGAATCCTTATCCCCAGGCCTGACGGGCGAGCCAGTTCTTCAAGGCTGTGCGGAAGGCTTGGACGGTGGAGAGGGTACGAATCTCTACGGGGAGCTCGTTCCAAAGGGTCGGGGCCACTGCTGAGAAGGCCCTCCTCCTTGTGGTTGCCAGCCGACACTGGCTGGCCGATGGAATGCGGAGGAGGCCTAATCTATGAGATCTTATAGGTCGTAGGGAGGTAATTGGCAGAAGGCGGTCTCTCAAGTATCCAGATCCACTGCCATGTAGGGCTTTATGGGTGATCAATAGCACCTTGAAGCGCATCCGGAGATCGACAGGTAGCCAGCGCAGCTCGCGGAGGATAGGTGTAATGCGGGTGAATCGGGGTGCACCCGCAATGGCAGAAGTGATGTCATCTGGTAAGCTGATTTTATTACTCAAGAGAGGCTGTCCGCATTAAAAGCTTAAGCTAATTGAAACCAAAGAATAGAAGAATCTAGCGGCGAATTGGGTTTTTTTAAATGGATTTTTGGCTGGTGGCTACTTTACTTCTTAAACGCTTCAAGAAACTCTTCGACTCCCCCCCCCCTCTGACTCTCCCTAAGTGGATCGTAAAGTTTACTTTCTACTAATTAGCCCTTCACGATCTGACATTTTTATTACTTGGCTCTGTTTACGATCAGATAAGATTGCACAGCTTGCAATTTTTAACTGCGACACATCATGGCGTCTCAAAATACCTCTAAGATTTCACTCCAGATTCTTTTTTCCGCATGTCGAGAGCTTTTTGACTCTTACCAGAGATTGGAAAGAAAATTCGATCTGATTTTAAAATATGAAGGAAAAACTGAGATCGTTGAATGTTTAAATGTTCCTGAAATACAAATGGAAAATGTGAGAAATGGCGTCTGGTCTATCTCAGAGGAAGAAAGGAGGGGGGGAGCTATAAAGAAGACTCATTTAAAGAGACAGAGTGCAGGAGGAATGGAAAATCCACCCTTGAGAATTAAAGTCAATTTGAAAAATTTTACAAGCCCGGGACAACATTATTATTACATCACTGACATTCAGAGTCAAAAGGTGCGAAGATATCTTTGTCTGGATTTGCTTATAAAAACATTTGGTAAATGTATCCAACGAATGGCTATTGGACTGAGAAAATCTCGCTGTTGGAGGGACACAGGCTGACAGATGGGAGAATACAACTTAAAATTAGCTAAATCTGATTACTTTAATTTGTAATAGATATAGCTGAATAATAATTGACATTGATGGTAATGTATATAATATGGAATTGGCTAATAGACTGAAGAATACAATTGAAATCTAGCTAAACCTAATTGCTCTCTTTGTAACAGATATAGCTGAATAATAACTGATATTGATAGTAATGTATATAATGTGGAGTTGATATGATATATAACAATTGGATATGAGAAAACATTTTTGAATTATACATAAAGAGTATTAACTACAACAATTATTACTATTATAAAAACTAAATAAAATACATACAATCCAATGTTAATCAATACTGGGAAAATGTTATGATATATGATATAATTAAATATTATGGATGTTCAGCTAAAATAGGATATGAGGATTTGATGCTAATAGAGGATTTTACAAGCAAGTAAATGAAAGGTCAGCATGTGTTATGGATTAATTTTTTGGCATAGCTAAGGATGAAGGATGTTTAAATAACTATAGGTAATTAAAACTGAAGGTATAATGATGTTAATGTGGTAAACATTTGAGTCAAGATACTTGAATTAATATGAGTTAATGGAAGAGAAGCACCAAAGCATGTTGTAACCAGCTGATATACTTCTTTTTTTATTTATAATAGATACCTGTGTTTTATTTTCCTTTCCTGCCTTGTCCTTTGTAGTTTTTGTCCTTTTTTCTTTTGCCTTTTCTTTTTGTTTTTTTTTTTTTCTCCCACCGGTGTGGGCAGGTATTGTTCAAGATTATTACTTGTATTAATATTTTTAAATAATAATTACAGTCAAATGAAAATGGATATATAATAATGCTTGAGGTAATATGAGTTATGTTTGTTGATCGTGGAGGATCTGTAATGGATTGATACATTTTCTACAGATGTAAAGAAAGATGCTGTACTTGTTTCAATTAAAATTAAAAAAACATTTATTAAAAAAAATGGTAAAAACTGAATATTGGTGAGTTTTATTCTATACTATAAGATACATTATAGCAGAATCTTCTACAAAATAAATTTTACAAAGCTCCTTTTATAGATATTCATAGTAGTTCGGTGTTTTATCAATTATTGGTTGTTTGCATTTACTTTTAAGTAGCAAACTCTTTATATAACTGTTTCTGGATTAAAAGCCATATTTGGCTTTAGAATCCAAAAATAATGGACAGGACAAAAACTCATTTTCTTTTGATTTCATAGGCATTTAGATTTGATTCATTTTAAATATAATTAACAAGATTATTAGGCACTTTGAATCAGAAGGAAAAAAGGTGCTTTGGTGCAGGTAGATATGAACAAAGCAGTGATTGATACTTTTTTCAACCAAATTCCTCTTTTCCTAGAATCACAAGGTTTCTGTGAAACGATCCTAGATAATGATGCATTTGCTTTATGGTGTTTCTAGCAGGTGCTACAAGAGCACAGCTGCAGGCTTTGAAATACCTTTCCCCTTTGAATCCAACAATTGCTCAGCCTAACAGATCCACTCTTATTGAATGGTTTGTTACATTGAATAATTTCCAAATATAGCAGAAATTGAACATTTTGGTAGTACTTCTGTTATGGGTCATGCGGATCCTGAAGTCATTTGCTTTTGGCTTATTATTATTATGGCTAGTCAGCCAGGTGTTTAGACTGAATTTGGCATTTTATCCACCACTGAGTCCTTCCCAAGGATCTGAGATAAGCAGATATTGTTGTTTGATGGTGTTAAAATATCATCATAGGATGTAAGGTGTTGCAAATCAAGCTGACATTTGCAATTGACTGACAATGATTTTATCAATGCCAATGGTGTTCAAGTGCTGGTCCAGATGTTTAGGGATTGCATCAAAGGTGTCTATTATTATTGGCACTACTTTTTTTTTTGCCACAGTTGTTCTTCTATTTGTAGGTTTATATTTTGGGATTTTTCTCCAGTTCTTTTTCTTCTCTTATTATTATGGTTGATTGCACAATTAGCCAGATATTTAGACTGAATTTGGCATTTTTATCCACCTTACAAGTTTTTCCAAAAGATTTGGATAGGTCTTCTTCTTCTTCTTCTTCTTCTTCTTCTTCTTCTTCTTCTTCTTCTTCTTCTTCTTCTTCATCATCATCATCATCATCATCATCATCATCATCATTTTTTTCCTCCTCCTCTTTCTCATTCTCCTTCCCAGGTCCCAGGCCTGACACTTTCTATTGGTTAAATGACCCTGGTATCCTTGTGTGGATTTTGTTATTAGAGCCTTCCCAGTTAATTTAATATCTTAAACTCTCTTTATGTGATTTTAGTTTTGTATGCTGCCCAGAATCCACTGGTGTTGGGTAAGCAATACATTTAAATAAATATAATAAATAAAATAATTGCAATGCATATACTGTCCAACTCCCAAAAACTCTGTGTAATTACAAATAAAAATGTTAAATAGAAGTGGAGAGAGAGACAAAAATGAAGAGTGAATATGACAAGTCTTTCCAGGTTGTATAAAGCAGTTTTTTATTTTTTGGGAAGACTAAACTATTAGACTTTTTGGACAGCAGTCAACCCACTTAGAAAATGATATATTCTAAGCAAATTCTGGAAAGAAAAGGGGCTGTATTTGCAGGCATGCTGGTTTTCTTTCAAAACCTGCTAATCATGCAAAGTGAAGCAACTATTGAGTTTATGAAGGAGATTCCTAGTGGCCGATGGTCTGTCATTTTCAAATTTTCTCTTCTTTTTTTTTCTCTTCAGTGTTGCATTAGCAGTGGCAGCGTGGGAGGTGGAGAAAAGTGGCAGCCAAAGAAATGGTGCATGATTAGGTTTGAAGGTAATGCATCCAGCTGAGCAGGACTCAAAATCTATTAAATGAACCCTGGGAACACAAGGGCTGTGTGTGGATGTGCTGCTGTGGTTTGATCTCTGGGAGAAATGCAATTTATCTCTGGCATAATGAGAGGAACGATTAGGTGAAATAGCAGCTTGTGTTTTTTCCCCCCATTCATCTAAGACATCAGTTGAAAATGTGAGTTGGGGAGATCTGTTCTGAATCTCACTATGTTTTTACTGCTGATACTTATAATAATATGCTGGAACAAACTGTGACCCTACCCTCCAAATAGTTCAATAGGCATGTATTATGTCCTGCTGCTTAGCTGATAGCACTTCCGTTTCTGATGTTGCAGTTGTACAGCAGGGGTGTCCATCTATGGCCAGAAGATTGTGCTCATTTTGGCAAGGCACAAGTTGTCCTTCTATGGCAGAGCAATTTTTATAAACCAATTAAAGTAAAAGGATTGCTTGAAAAAAAGATGATTGTCAGAAATCCCAAAATACTCATTGAGAAAAAGGGGGGGAAAGTCTTCCAGTTGAAAACCACTTGCTATTTAGTCCTTCAACTTGCTACTGCCTCTTCAGTTACTAAAGTTATTAGCCAAGTACTGTTTGTATTGTATTTCCAGTAGAATTTCCTTGGAATGATTTAATTCATTAATTGGAACAAGAAGGATGGAAGGAATGATGTGCTGCTAAAGTGTTGAAGACCCAAAAGCCTTAATTTTAATTTGTTAAGTGACAAACATAAATGTCAGGCATTCAGATAAGTTGTGTGTCCAAAGTAGGGAACATGTAGCCTGTCAAATACTTTGTTATTCAATTTCCATTGGTCTTAGGCAGCAGAACCAATTATTAGATACGTTGAAAATTGTAAACCTTTAGTATTTTGTAATTAGAAAAAGAAAGCTTTCAATATAATTTGGATATGTTTTGATCTATAAGTCTTTTTGAAACTTGACTTAGTTCTGATTGACATAGGTAAGACCCTCAGATAAATAAGTCTAGAATGAGCTTGGATTTGGCCTTTTAACCTAAAAGACAAGAAAGAGAGGGATGTTTTTGGTCATTGGTCAATGACAGGAAGGCATGATAACTGTCAATTAAAATAGATACTCATTGTATTGCAATGTGCACCTGAGGGGAACAGAGAGGGAGGCTTTTGACAACAAAGCTTCCTGGAGAGAGGCCAGGATTACCTATACCCTAGAATCTCTAAGGATGTATCTAGTAAGTTAGAAGGTGATATCTTTCGTTTTGCAAAATTCTGTCCATTAAGTGTAAGCAATTAAAGGATTGAACTTAATTGGATGTTGTGTCTTTCCTGGGCTTAGGTTTGGGCTTAGGTCTGATATCAATCTTTCTCTCTAGGAAACTGTACATACGATTCTTCCAAAGGTGCTTTTTCAAGAGGCAACGAGAAAGAAAAAGAAGAAGCTTCTTGGATGAGAAGTGAAATGTTTTCAAAGAAAAACCAAAAAGTATAGTTGCTTCTTGAAAAAGCACCTTTGGGGGCAACCATGACCTGGATGACTGAGAATCTCCATAAACATGTACACATGATTGCATTCATAAATATTCAAAATGTGTGTGTGTGTGTGTGTGTGTGTGTGTGTGTGTGTGTGTGTGTGTGTGTGTGAGAGAGAGAGAGAGAGAGAGAGAGAGAGAGAGAGAGAGAGAGAGAGAGAGAACTGGTTGTAGATTAAGCTTCTTTCTGACTAGAATAATCTTTTAATTTACGAATATTTAGTGAATATTGTACAGAAAAAGATTATATACTGACATATATTACTTATGTCTTATAGCACTTTAAGGTCACATTCATGCAAGTGCCTCTGACAATAACATGAAGGGAACTACCACATGTTCAGTATTTATGAAGGTAAATATTTGTTGACCAAGCTCCTAATTAAAAGGACAAAGCATAAACAGATATATCCAGCTGCACAAATGTTATTTTTGTTCTATCAGTTGTGAGGCATGGTCTTCTCACTAATTATGTCACTGCCAGAAGCATTTACTTATCAACATATCCTGTCATAAAGTTCAGCTATTCCAGAAATGAATCAATTTTCTTACTTTATGCCTACAGTTAAGTGCATTTCTCTTTTCATTTTACAGTATTTCTGAATGCTTTCCACATACTATTCTTTCCACATACAATTAGGTAACACATTCAGTTCTGGATATGTTTCCAATTATCCAATAAAGCAAATTACAATATCACTTTCCACATTTAAAACTATAAAATAATAAAGTGTATTCTAATTAGAATCATTATCAGCAAAGATAGTTGGTGTTTGTTTTTCTAAAACTGTTTTCAGCTATTACTGAAAGTGGTATTAGTAATTATATTTCTACTTTGACCTCCTATTGTATTCTTCATAATTTCTAGGATATAATACTATCCTTGACTATTTTTCTACTAAAACAGAGCAGAGTAAAAAAAAGGAAAGGGGAAGAAAATGAAAAGTAAGAGGAGGAAAAGGAGATGTGAAGAAGATAGAGAGGGTAGGTTCTTTCTTCTGCATTGGAGAATTTTTTTCAGAAAAAAAATCAGAATTTCTGCTTAGCTCTACTTTAACTTCTAACTAGAATGAGATCACCTACTTTATCATTGTAATACCTGTGGTAAAGACTTTGCTGAATGCCAGTCACTAAATTCTATATTTATTTATCATTTTTAATGAAAAAGATTCTGTGAGCTACAATACTCCATGACTTAGACCCAGTTATCTGATGAATCGTTTTTAAAAAGTCAGAACTAATTGGAAGTTCTTTGGTTTGATTAACAACATGGAATACTGTTTCAGTTTAAATCTGATTGGCATTCACTCTAGCATCAACTTTCAACTTTAACTTTCAACTTTAATAAGTTTTGTATGCCGCCCACTCCCTTGGATCTCTGGGCGGCTCACAGAAAAAGTAAAAACATAAAAAAAAATTTAAAAATACAATTATTAAAATTAATATATCATCCATTCAATCAAATGGGGCTGGATATTAATCAACATCCCCAGGCCTGCTGGAACAGCCAGGTCTTGGTCGCTTTACGGAAGGCCGGGAGAGTGGTAAGGGTCCGGATCTCTGCGGGTAGCTCGTTCCACAAGGCCGGTGCAGCTACAGAGAAGGCCCTCACTCGGGGAGCTGCCAGCTGGCATTGTCCGGTTGACAGCACCCGGAGGAGGCCCAACCTGTGCGATATTATTGGTCGTTGGGAGGTGAATGTCAGGAGGTGGTCTCTCGGCTAGCCAGGTACAATACCATGTAGGGCTTTAAAAAAAATGACTAGAACCTTGAAGCGGGTCCGGAGACCAATGGGGAGCCAGTGCAGCTCATGGAGGATAGGTGTAATGTGGGTGTATCTAGGTATACCCATTATCGCTCGCTTGGCTGCATTCTGGACCAGCTGCAGTCTTCGAACACTCTTCCAGGACAGCCCCATGTAGAGTGTGTTACAGTAATCCAGTCTTGAGGTGATGAGGGTGTGAGTGACCATTCAAAGTGTCTCCCGGTCCAGATAGGGTCGCAACTGGTGCACCAGGCGAACCTGGGCAAAGGCCCCCTGGTCACAGCCGACAAATGATGTTCTAACGTCAGCTGTGGATCCAGGAGAACACCCAAATTGCGGGCCCTCTCCGAGGGGTGTATAACTTCACCCCCCAGGCTAAGAGGTAGAATGTCTGGACCATCCTTGGGAGGCAACATCAATAGCCACTCAGCCTTGTCTGGATTGAGTGCAAGCTTGTTCGCTCCCATCCAGACCCTGACAGCCTCCAGGCACTGGGACATCACTTCAACTGCTTCACTGAGTTGGCACGAGGCAGACAGATACAATTGAATATCATCCGCATATTGATTATATTTAATCCTGTGCCGGCGTATGATCTCACCCAGCAGCTTCATGTAGATATTGAATAGGAGGGGGGACAGGATCGAACCCTGCAACACCCCATATTTGAGGGGCCTACTGGTCGATCTCTGTCCCCCAACCAACACCAACTGTGACCTGTCCGAGAGGTAGGAGGAGAACCACCTTAAGACGGTGCCACCCACTCCCACCTCCCGTAACCGTTGCAGAAGGATACCATGGTCGATGGTATCGAAGGCTGCTGAGCGGTCAAGAAGCACTAGGATAGAGGAATGTCCTCTATCCCTGGCCTACCAGAGATCATCGATCAGCGTGACCAAAGCAGTTTCGGTGCCATAACCAGGCCTGAAACCCGACTGAAAGGGATCCAGATAATCTGTTTCATCCTAGGTCCATTGAAGTTGAAAGACCACCACCTTCTCGACAACCTTCCCCACGAATGGGAGGTTGGAGACTGGGCGATAGTTGTTCAAAATGGCTGGATCCAGGGAAGATTTCTTAAGGAGGTGTCTCACCATCGCATCCTTTAGAGGGTGCAGGAAGGATCCCTCCCGAAGAGAGGTGTTAACAATCCTCTGGAGTCAACCATGTGTCACTCCCTGCTGGACGAGAGGGACACGGGTCCAGTAAACAGGTGGAGGCACTCACTGCTCCGATGGCCTTGTCCACTTCCTCAGGAGCAACAAGTTGAAACTCGCTCCATAAAATCCGATCAAGACCTTCCCCCGGCACCTCGTCTGGTACCGTCCAAGTGGAGTCCAGGTCCGCCTGAATCCGAGCGACTTTATCCGACAGAAACTGAATAAATTCTTCAGCTCTACCCTGTAGAGGTTGGTCTGCATCCCTCCCTTTCAAGAGGGAGCGGGCATTCCTAAACAGGGCAGCTGGGTGCGATTCTGCGGATGCAATAAGAGCGGAAAAATGCACACATTTTGCCGCCCATATCGCCACTAGATAAGTCCTAATAAAGGCTCTTAATTGTGTTCGGTTGGATTCAGAGTTATTAGCCCTCCAGTGTCGCTCTAGGCATCTCTTTGGCCCTCCTGGATCCACGGCTGCAGAGAGGCCATAAAGGCGCAATCTGGTTTAGAGCCTCTGCCGCCGCTATATTCCAAGCAGCGACCAAGGACTCCACCGGACTGTGGGCCAGAGAGTCATGTATCTCACCAAGTCCCGTCTGAAATCCCATAGGGTCCATCAGGCGCCTGGAGCGGAACTACCTAATTGGTTCCACCTCCCTACAGTGGGGGATTGGTTTCTGAAAGTTGAGCCTCAATAGGAAGTGATCTGACCATGTCAAGGGCAAGATCTTAATGCCCCTCAAATCTAGATCACATCTCCACTGCTCCAAGAGAAACACGAGGTTGAGCGTGTGACCCGCTGTATGAGTTGGACCCTGAATTACTTGGGTCAAGTCCATGGCTGTCATGGAAGCCATGAACTCCTGTGCTCCATTAGAGCATTCGCCGAGCGACGGCAGGTTGAAATCCCCCAGCACTATAAGTGTGGGGAACTCAACCGCCAGCTCGGCTACTGACTCAAGAAGCACAGGCAGGGCTGTTGTAACGCAGTTGGGAGGTAGGTATGTTCGTAACAACCCCACTTGACCCCCGAGGTCCAACTTCACCAGAAGGGACTCACACCCGACAATCTCTGGAGCAGGGATCCTACAAGGAACTAAAGACTCTCGGATGATGACTGCCACTCCCCCACCGCTTCACTGGTGTCGTGACTAATGGAGCACCCGAAACCCTTCTGGGCACATTTCAGTGAGGGGGACTCCTCCCTCATGGCCCAGCCAGGTTTCAGTAATACATGCCAAGTCTGCCCCCTCGTCTAACATTAGGTCCCGGATGAGGGGAGCTTTATGAACCACAGACCTGGCATTTAGCAACAGCAGCCTGAGGCCAGGGCCCTGACAACTCTCGCCATCTGGTCCTGGAGTGGAACTAACAGGGCTGGAAGGGGGGATCGCTGTAACAAATAAAGTAACGTAGTGAACCTCCTTCCCCAGTAATGGCTAGCCCTATAACTCCCGTCAAACCTGCCTCTCCCAAATATGACCAGGATACACCAGCCCATCTCCGCATCCCTAGGCCCCACTTCCCCTTCCATGGCCTCCGTTCTCCCTGGCAGGCCCGAGTGTGGGACCACTCAACACATACATACCACATACATTCCACACACATTCCACATACAAAATTTGTGCAGCTGTTGCTGTTGTGCGGCGTCTATATACGGGTTCGCAAAGAGTTCGCAAAGAATTCAGGTGATGGAATTTTGACAGTGCTATAAAGAGGGATAGTTTGACTTCTCTCCATCCTGTTAAATAAGATGGAATAAGATGGTATGGAAGGGGGTCCAGAAATCCAAAGTGGCCTCCTAAGTATCGACAGGCGGCAGTGGTCGCACCAATTTGGCAGGTTGTAAGTCCAAAGTCCAGGTCGTGAATCCAAGTGAATCCAAAGTCCAGCAGCCGTGAGCAGGAGGAGACTGCTTCCTGCCTCTAAAAACATGTTTCTCTATTTCAAATATAATATTATGCCTTTTTGCTATTTTTCAAACTATTTCATTCTTCCAGAGAGGTGGTGGCTCCCCACAGTATAAAATACACCTGTGCTATGATCCTATAATGGAGACAGAGAACCCAGACACTAGCCCTTAAGCACACAGAATTGGGTAATGGGAGATTGAAATATATGAACTTTCAATCTTTATGGTACAAGTTCTTAACTTCTGGAAGGATGTTACAGTGTGGAAGTAGTAAGGTCAGTCCAATGCTTATCAAAAGAAAGGACAATCAATTTATATATGTATATGTATAAAAATGTATATATGTGTTTTATTTGTGCTGATAAATAAATAATGTGTGTATATATATATATATATATATATATATATATATATATATATATATATATATATATATATATATATATATATACACACACACACACACACACACACACACACACACACACACACACACACACACATTTATTATACACACACAGAGTGTATAATAAATAAATTCAAGCTATTTAGCTCTCATCAGCTAGCCTCCCATAATTGGGGCTTACCAGGGGTTGTAAAAATCTAATAGATACCTTTCACCCTGGCTTCGCTGATAACGGATAAGAGCCTGTGGCCTAATGGCTAAGGAGTCTGCCTAGTATGTAATATAGCCCAGGTTCAAATCCCAGTAAGGGTATGGCTAGCTGATGAGAGATAAATAGCTTGAAATAGATCTATACTAGTCTCCCTTTATTTATTTATCAGCACAAATAAAAAAAACCACAAATATAACAAAGGCAACAGTAAAAATATTGGGTTTCTGTCGTGATGGACTCTTGTGACGAGCCGATTGACAGATGATGGAAGCAGTTAGCTTCCTCCCATAATTGGGGCTTACCAGGGGTTGTAAAAATCTAATAGATACCTTTCACCCTGGCTTCGCTGATAACAGATAAGAGCCTGTGGCCTAATGGCTAAGAAGTCTGCCTAGTATGTAATATAGCCCAGGTTCAAATCCCAGTAAGGGTGTGGCTAGCTGATGAGAGCTAAATAGCTTGAAATAGATCTATACTAGTCTCCCTTTATTTATTTATCAGCACAAATAAAAAAAACATACATACATACATACATACATACATACATACATACATACATACATACATACATACATTATATATATAATAAAGTGCACTTTATTCTTTCTATCATCAAATGCTTTGATTTTGTTTTAGGTGAATGTTTTCTTCACAACACTATATTGGGATTGTTAAGCGCTACATGAAACTTCTAGTCATAAGTTCATGTGAGTTTTGCATGTAGCAGTAAGTTTGCAAAAGCAAATGAACACTAGATTGATTATTGTATCCATTATCTACATTAAATGGCTTCCTTTTTAAGTATCAATTTCAATAACTGAATTTTCTGTTTTCAGAATTGGAACAGATTAGAAAAAAGTCAATTTGCACTCCACTCCTTATTTTTTTTAAAAAAATGTGTATCTTTTTTCTCCCTGAGAACAATTTTACAACAAAAAATAAAATGTATAAATTAGAAAAAAATAAAAAGCACTGGTAAAAGTAATCCTGCTTTTATTCACAGAATTTTAAAAGATAGCTATTTATAAAGAAACAGAAATAGTGAAATACAGGACAGTGAAATTTCTCTGAAAATCTTTAGAGCTAGTGAATTGCAATTTTGAGTTGAGGTGGTTTTTTTGAGTGCAAAAGTCTTGTTCAGTCTAACTTTTTCTGAATGAGCACATTTATAAATTCAGTTCAGAACCGAGTTTTGTCCCATAAACATACATTAACTCTACTATTGATCCTTTTAATTTATTTCAATGAATTTCTTAAGCAATTGCTTCATTCACTACATTTGACTACAGATATTATATTATTAAAAAAATGTAGGCATAGAGGATGGCACATTTTTCATACAAATAATTCAGTGCCAGTTTCCCTGCAACACATAAATTGTGCAATGGAAAATAGCCAAACAGTAGTTATCCCTTATTATACACAATAATTATATGGTATGAATGTTGAAATTAAAAATGTCTAATATAAAGTGTGATGATTATTTTCTACATGAGAATAAATTGAATTAGGCTATAAAAGTGTTGTATTAATTTTAGATGTCCTAATCTTATTTCCAAGTGTACACTTTGAAAAAGTGACATCCAGGGCATTTTTCTTCTTCTAATAAAGCCTGACAGGGAGCTACTCTTCTAACACAACCAGATGTGTGGGTAATTTAATGCCAAAGCAGAGCTTACACAAAGCAACAGCAACAGATGTCTCCACAGTAGAGAGCTGAATGATGTTACAGCCATATTTAATGCTTCTAAATCTTAATACTGAGACTTGATGACAATATGTAATCCAATCAGACTTAAAATTTGGTGGTGGAACAGTGTATTTCATATGTTGAAGACTGTAGTAAAACAAAGGATCATTATTTGTATTTAAAACAGCATTAAGCTTCTAAGAAATCCAACAGTCACCAGGAAATCACCAGGAAGTTTAAATGTTAAACTTATGGTGAGCAAGTATAATGGACAAATTAGATTCATAAGTAAATGTTTTTTTAAAAAAATGTGGGACTATGTCTACAGATTGGATTCCACATATAGAATGGAGATTGTTCAGCATTAGACATGTTTTAATGGATTCTTTAATTTACAAGACTCCATCTAGTACAGAGGAGTCAAATTTAATTTCATTGAGGCTATCAAGGCTATGGTTGACCTTGGGGAGCTGGGCGGGCATGGCCAGTTTGATGCCACCCCCTGGGCATTGCCAACTTGGTAGGAGTGGCTGACAGGACAGGTGTTGCCATCTTTACACCACTCCCCAAACTGCTAGTATGTTTTCTCGTCTCACTGGGTAGACCAGGCTGAAGCCATGCAGGTCCGATGTTTCCTCTTCAATTTGGGTAGACTTTGCCAAAGTGTTGCAGGCAGGCCCCTTACATTTTCCATAGCCCCTTGGGCTGGATCTGACCACATCACAGGCTGGATCTGTCTCACAGGCTTGTCTTTGACATCCCTAGTATTTCATTGCATGCAAGCAATACTTCAAAACTTGCAAATTTTAAGATAACAGAATATTATACCCTTTATTATTTCAGATAAATGGCTGTCCAATCTCTTCTTAAAATCCTCCAGTGATGGAGCACTCACAACTTCTGAAGGCAAGGCTTTCCACTGTTTGGTTGTTCTTACTGTCAGAAAATTTCTCCTTAGCCAGGTTTCACCTAATCTGTACCTGTACACTTGATTTTTCTTGCCTAAGTATAAAGCCTTGTTTTTTTCTCCATTGAATTTCATTTTGTTAGATAGAGCCCAGTGTTCAAGCGTGTTAAAAGCCATCTGGATCTTGAGACTCCTGGGGTGTTGGCTATTCTGCCAGATTGGTTTCATCTGCAAATTTGATGAGCTCCCTTTCTATTCACTCATGTAAATAATTTATGAAGATATTGAAGAATGCTGGGCCTAAAACAGAACCTTGGATTACCCCATTGCTTACTTCCTGCTTTATACCTCAGTTTTACTTCAATTCCCATCATTCCCTACTTCATTGTTTGATTGATTATTTTGAGGTTTATGCTTGGGATTATATTCCAAAGATCCTAAAGATTGGCCATCACCCTCCCTCACTTTTAGTTTAAAGCCCTTTCTTCCTGGTTCTTGTGAGGTGCAGTCCATCCCTTGCCAGAAGCCTTTCATTTAGGCAGATTGCAGTCTAGGAATCCAAACTTCTCTTGACAGCACCATCCCTTAATCCAGTGCTTAGTTTTATAATCCTCTGTTTCCTTGTTTGAATGTTGACCTTTTATTGGAAGTACAGATGAAAACATCACTTGTTCTTCTAACTCTTAACTTTCTTGCCAAGCTGCTCATAGTCTCATATTATTTTCAAGTTCATTGTCATGTCATTCCATCCCCACATGTTAAACAAACCACATAAACCTAAACAAACTTCTAAGCTTCCTTACATCACTTTAAAATGATAAGTGAGTATCATCATCATGGTAGTCTCTTTCTGCATTTTATTTACATATTAAAAAGAAAAAGGATGAGAAGAAAAAGGAGAGAGTGTAGGAGAGAAAGAAATTGCATATGTACGTAGCTTTCTCTCCAATTTTTCAGGGGTAAAGGTTTTAACTTCCCCTATTTTCCAGTCATCTTGCCAAATCAGCTTCTCTAAACTTTTATCCACATGAAAGTAGAAACCCAAAGGGTGATACCTTCAAAGTTCTTTTACATAGAATAATGTTAATTATTTCAGTTTAATTGTGCAATGGAGGCAATTACCATATTTATATCGTCAAACCATTTCTCAATATGCTTGTAGAGCTGTGTGCAATAATAGTCAAAAAAGAATACTAGGAGTCTAACATTTCTTAAGGTTATCTTACAAAGATTAAGTTGGAGTAAATAATTAATACAGAGCTGTTTGAAAATAATCTTCAACCCAGCCTAATGTAACAGCTTATATTTATTTTATGATTTGTTTGCTTGACTAGAGCAGAGTCCATTAAGAGCATATATTCATATCATTGATATATGAACACAAGTAAATGTTTGCAAAATGTTGAACTGAGAAGGTTTGCAAGGTTTTCACCAGCCTGAATAGGCTCCAGCTGAAATAGAATTGCTATGAAGCCCACTTCTTTGTCTTTGCCTTGATTGACATCCCACATCCGCTGTGATTATGTTATCTACATCTGGATAAAAATAGTGCCTGGACTTACAGATTGAAAATGATAAAAACCAAGGCTCACAATCTTTCTCCTATTAACACAGAAGCAGTTCTATTTGTAGCTAAAAATATTTCTTCATGTCAGGAAAGTTTTCTTTTCTCATTTTCAGCAGAAAAATTGCTGGGATATTCAAATATTTATTTATTTATTTACTTACTAACTGACTGACTTAGCTGATCCAGCAGGAAATCAGTGCTGCTATAATGAATTTATTTCCCTGAGCTGCAGATCATTGCTAATCCATAAAATCTTGTCCAAGCTACCTTAAAAGCCTCAGGAATGCAGAATAGTGATTTTGCAAATATATTCCACATTCATTGCTTTTGTACATGAATATATTTGTAAATAACCAAGCAAATCACCCACATACACATAATTCAAATCTGTATGTTGAAAGTATGCTTTAAAAAAAAAAAAAGAACAAGAAGGAATGACAACCAAGATGAAACAAAATAAGAGCTAGAAGAAAATAAGTAAAACAGTAAAGAGAAAAACCTTCAGAATTTACAGTATATATATATATATATATATATATATATATATATGTGTGTGTGTGTGTGTGTGTGTGTGTGTGTGTGTGTGTGTGTGTGTGTGTGTGTGTGTGTGTTTTATTTGTGCTGATAAATAAATAAAGGGAGACTAGTATAGATCTATTTCAAGCTATTTAGCTCTCATCAGCTAGCCATACCCTTACTGGGATTCGAACCTGTGCTGTATTGCATCTTAGGCAAACGTCTTAGCCATTGAGCCACAGGTCTCCTCCTTATCAGCTGAAGCCAGGTAAGAAGGTATATATTCCTCCCATAATTGGGGCTTACCAGGGGTTGTGACACTAAATATATATATATATATATATATATATATATATATATATATATATATATATATATATATGTGTGTGTGTGTGTGTGTGTGTGTGTGTGTGTGTGTGTGTGTGTGTGTGTGTGTGTGTGTGTGTGTGTGTGTGTGTGTGTATATATATATATATATATATATATATATATATATATATATATATATATATATATATATATCTCCTTTGGAAATAAATTTATTCATTTAGAATATTGTATTTAGTTTAGACACTACATCTTAGAAATAAAAATGCTGAACTAGAGCAGATGAAGGTTACAAAACTGAAAAAGCATGGAAGGAAAAACTTAGGTGGATCAATTGAAGGTATTGGAAAGGTTCATACTAGACAAGAAAAGGCTGTGTGGAAATGTGACAGCAGAGCTTTCAAACACATGAAGAACTATCTTATAGAAAAATGACACAGAAATTCATTTTTATCCCACTACGTTATACTGTAAGTACTGGTAATTTAAGGTGGTCAATATATATAATATATTGACCTTTTCCTCCTTCTCTCATGACAACAACCATGTAAGTTGAGGTGAGTTGGAGAGAGAGAGAGAGAGAGAGAGAGAGAGAGAGAGAGAGAGAGAGAGACAGAGAGAGAGAGAGAGAGAGAGAGAGAGAGAGAGAGAGAGAGAGAGAGAGAGAGAGAGAGAGAGACTTGATCTAGAACTCCCAATCTCCTAGTCTCTATACCAGCACATTAATCACTACACTAACATGGCTTTTTTTTGTTTAGAATTTTTAGAACTCTGAAATTGCTTAGTGTTTAATTTAGTTTGAATTAAAAGAAGAAATATTTCAATTGGGCCTCAGGAAAAATTTCCAACATTAGAAACAGACTGTTCAGTTGGTAGTGGATTCTCCTTCATTGAATATATTTAACAGAAAGTGGATGGGCATCTGTCAGAGATGCATTAGCAATAGATTCCTGAATTGGAAAGAAATCAGACAAGATAGTCTCCAATGATATCCAAGACTTCTTCCTTACATTCTGCAGTATGATTCTATGAAGGCAAACCAATTTGAATCATTGTGCACATGCAATATTATTTCAACTCCTCTTAACCTTCCCAGCAATAAATAAGTCAATGAATTTTTAAAATACATCTTTGTCTAAACCAGACAGCATGGAGAGGATGCCATAGGTGACACCTAGTTGGTAGATTAGTTAATCCTCTGTCACCATCTCCTCATGTTACTGTGACTAAATTCATCTTATGGTCATTTGGGTTGATGTGATGAGTTCAGAATTCCTGAGCAATGACCCACATGATTCCTAAAGTGGAGCAGCCTTTCACTTAGTTGGTTTCAGACTGACAGTTATTGATGCACTGTAATAAATCAAATATTTTCTACTAAATCCTAATATATTGAATTAGGTCTTATGCCACTTAAGCTAGAGCAGTGGTCCCCAACCCCCGGTCCGCGGACCGGTGCCGGGCCGTGGAGTACCTGGCACCGGGCCGCGCAGCGGCCGGGGGCCATGATTGCTGCAGCGGCCAGAGGCCATGCAACGGCCGACTCTTCACTCATGCAGCGCCGTCGCCGGAGGGGGGGAGCTGCGTGGAAGCACAGGAGCAAGTGAGGCGAGGAGGAAGAATCCCCCGGTACTACACCACCTCCGCCCCCTCCCCGAGTCAGCCGTCCCCTCAGTGAACGCCTCCGCCTCTTTCTCCTTTCTCGCCTCAGTCGGCTCGCCTGGAAGCGAGGCGAGGAGGGGGCGGACCATGCGCTGGAAGCGGAGCCCTTGGAGGCCCTGGCGGCTTCCCCGCCCGGCCTTGGCTTGTGAGAAGGAACGGCGGGAGAGGTAGAGAGAGAGGTAGAGAGAGAGAGAACGTCGGGCAGCCGAGGGCGGGGGGGGTCTTTTGAGGGGAGATGGGGGGCAGCGCACGGTGGAAAAGAGGCGGTCTTGCCCACCCCTTCCCTGCCTCCTGCCCGCTCCAGTTGCCGCAGCCAGGGGTGGGGGCTCGGTACCTGAAGTCTCTTGCCTCTCTTCCAAAATTTCGCCAACGGGCATCGGTGAAGCGTGCTCTTTCTCTTCCTCACAAAACACATTTCCTTTCCCCCCACGCGTAGTTATTGGCGATATGGACTCTTGGAGGCTGTGCTCCCGGGTCGCGTTTCCTTTTTGCAGCCCACAAGAATGCCTGGTTCTGAGCCTCAAAAAATGAGAGTTCTCTTAAGGCTGCAAAAAAGGAATATACTTTGGTCCTTGAAGCGCTTTTCCTGTTATTTGGACATTATATATATATACGTACGTACATACGTACGGTATGTATATATGTATGTATGTATGTATGTATGTATGTGTGTGTGTGTGTGTGTGTATATATATATATATATATATATATATATATATATATATATATATATATATATATATATATATATATATATATATATATATATATATATATATATATATATATATATATATATATATATATATATATATATATATGTCTGTAGTCCATAATATAGTGATGATTAAAAAAAATTAGTTGAGCACATGGAATCTTTTTTCTTTTAGTATATTTTGGAGGTGGGGGCCCACTTTGTTATTTAAGATAGTATCTCCTTTTATATATGGTAGTGAAGATACCTAATACTCCTACCTCCTATTTCCCCCACGACAATCAATGTGTCGTCGCGAACAACGCCCCCCCACCCCTGCGCGCGCTCAGCGGGCCACGGTAAAATTATCAAAGGCTGACTGGTCCGCGGCGATAAAAAGGTTGGGGACCACTGAGCTAGAGGATAAGAAGCAAAGAAAGAGAAAAAATAAGTAACCAGATAAGGGCACTTGAGGGGCTCACAAGAGAAGAACATTAAAATGATCAGAAATTGTAAAGAATTCCTAAGAAAATTCCCCTGTTGTCAAGAATGATCATTCAAAATTAACCACAAAGGAATATGTTTTTTGGAGTATTAAGTTGTTTTGTTTGTTTGTTTGTTGTTTGTTTGTTTCATTTATGCAGCCATTATTTATAGAATTCATAATTTAGATGTACATAATAATGGAAAATCAAAAACAGAAAAGAAACATTGACAAAGATTAATGCTGGATAACAAAAATCCACAATTGTATATCAATTGATTTTAAAACAACCACAAACACTCAAAGAAAAACTGAATAGACAATATAACTAACTTCAACTCATGTAACTTAAAGCAGTGGTCCCCAACCTTTTTATCGCCGCGGACCAGTCAGCCTTTGATAATTTTACCGTGGCCCGCTGAGCGCGCGCAGGGGTGGGGGGGCGTTGTTCGCGACGACACATTGATTGTCGTGGGGGAAATAGGAGGTAGGAGTATTAGGTATCTTCACTACCATATATAAAAGGAGATACTATCTTAAATAACAAAGTGGGCCCCCACCTCCAAAATATACTAAAAGAAAAAAGATTCCATGTGCTCAACTAATTTTTTTTAATCATCACTATATTATGGACTACAGACATATATATATATATATATATATATATATACACACACACACACACACATACATACATACATACATACATACATATATACATACCGTACGTATGTACGTACGTATATATATATAATGTCCAAATAACAGGAAAAGCGCTTCAAGGACCAAAGTATATTCCTTTTTTGCAGCCTTAAGAGAACTCTCATTTTTTGAGGCTCAGAACCAGGCATTCTTGTGGGCTGCAAAAAGGAAACGCGACCCGGGAGCACAGCCTCCAAGAGTCCATATCGCCAATAACTACGCGTGGGGGGAAAGGAAATGTGTTTTGTGAGGAAGAGAAAGAGCACGCTTCACCGATGCCCGTTGGCGAAATTTTGGAAGAGAGGCAAGAGACTTCAGGTACCGAGCCCCCACCCCTGGCTGCGGCAACTGGAGCGGGCAGGAGGCAGGGAAGGGGTGGGCAAGACCGCCTCTTTTCCACCGTGCGCTGCCCCCCATCTCCCCTCAAAAGACCCCCCCCCACCCTCGGCTGCCCGACGTTCTCTCTCTCTCTACCTCTCTCTCTACCTCTCCCGCCGTTCCTTCTCACAAGCCAAGGCCGGGCGGGGAAGCCGCCAGGGCCTCCAAGGGCTCCGCTTCCAGCGCATGGTCCGCCCCCTCCTCGCCTCGCTTCCAGGCGAGCCGACTGAGGCGAGAAAGGAGAAAGAGGCGGAGGCGTTCACTGAGGGGACGGCTGACTCGGGGAGGGGGCGGAGGTGGTGTAGTACCGGGGGATTCTTCCTCCTCGCCTCACTTGCTCCTGTGCTTCCACGCAGCTCCCCCCCTCCGGCGACGGCGCTGCATGAGTGAAGAGTCGGCCGTTGCATGGCCTCTGGCCGCTGCAGCAATCATGGCCCCCGGCCGCTGCGCGGCCCGGTGCCAGGTACTCCACGGCCCGGCACCGGTCCGCGGACCGGGGGTTGGGGACCACTGACTTAAAGGTTTCAAACTTGAAACAATTAGAAACCATATAGAGATGTTCACCCTGATTATTCTGCCTTAGTATGTTTAAGAGATTAATTACATATTTAAGGATAGTATCACTGATTCATCAATGTGATTATTCTGAAGATTGAATTTTATTACAAAAAAACGTTTTCTAAAGATCAACTTTTCTTTATTCTTTATTTAGAATCTTCCAAGTGGTAAAGACAGCTTGTTTTATCATAAGACATAAAAGAATTTAATATTATTCATTATTATGAAAAATTCAGTTCCAATAAAACTGGACATTTTTTTTTCTGAGATATACTTTCAATGCAGAAGCTTTAAAAAGTCAGGTAAGGAAGCTCATTTTAAGCAGAGTACATTTTTATAGTTTTTAAAATTATGTTAGCATTCCATCATTTTACAAGACTTGGTGGGTATAAGCTTTCATAACCTGTTGCTCACTTGATCAGATGGTGCCTGATGAAGCCAGGTGCAGCTCATGAAAGCATATACTTAAAAAAAAAAATCCCAAATGGGGATTCTCCTGCTTCTTACTCTTGGGACTAGCCATCATTAAAACTGAAGTCTAATGAACTTTAATTAACATCATATTATTTCTCTACATCTATTTTCTTTACTTCTGTTACTTCTGTTATTATATATATATATATATATTTGATATTTAGAGTTATACATACATACAATTAATTCTTGTTCCTGCCTAATCAGGTTGAAGAAATGTCATGAAGTGAGTTTTATCTTCATCTTAGCTGTAAATGGTTTACAGTCAGAATGTAAATGACTCTCACTTATACTATTTTCACACCTGCAGACACATTAAAGAAAATGAACAATAGTATTAACACATATATGCCCTAAGCTGATAGAAATGAAAACATATATTTTGAGGCAGAGCTTTGTGAGTGGAGTGGAAATGAATCACAATATATCCACATAGTCAACTACCTGATTGTAGAAGGAAAATAGATGACGATTCCCATTTAGACATTTTGTAATGTGGCTGAGAAATTCAATCCATTATTATTAGAACTATTACATTTTAAAAGCTTGTTAAGTTTAGAAGTGGCTTTGAAGGGCACCTTTTCCCCAGTCCTTCCAGGAATTACCATGCATTAAGTCATCATATAAATCTTATAAGTGAACTCTGTCCTTTATTTTTTACAGATTTGTAATAAAAGCTGGCCAGAAAATTGGTCAGATTGGAAATATTTCTTTATAAGGGATTCATTCTACCAAAATTATTGATCATTTTGGAAATCTAACCCCCCCAAAGTCCCTGACATTTAGTCATTTGGGAAATGGTTTCTGCTGCCTTATTTCTCATGAGAAGAGAAATGGGAATAATTAGAAGTTGTCCACTTCCACTCAATTTCACTGCCTGATTTGTTAACATACATTTTCTCCTCCATCAAGCAACCAGTAAGGTCAGTGCTTGAGGGCAGCATCCCAAATTTTGTCCTTCCAAGCCAAAGATGGTATAAGTTCCCTTTGTTC